>NC_056625.2:318066498-318338998 GCF_002870075.4 Lactuca sativa
AGGAACCCTCCGGTTCCAACTCTGCAAACATGCACAACATAGATCACATAGAAATAATGCAGTACAACACATAACATACATAGCATACAAATACTCTGTCACATAACTCTGGTTACCTACTCAAGGTAAAGTATAGTGAGAAGACTCACCTGGGAAGCAGAAACCAGATATCCCCACACTTGAATATCGAACTCGCCACCGCCTAACACGTAAGGCATATACTCTCATGAATATAACTCTCGAGACTAGAATCAACTCTCTCATGGCACCCTCTTAAGGGTAAAAGACTATTTTACCCCTCTCTTGGCCCAAAGGCCACATCGCTGACCAAGCCCTAAAAGTCAATGGTCAACTCTTGGTCAAAGTCAAAGTCCTCAGTCAAAGTCAACCCTCCTGGTTGACCCTGCTCATCGACTCAACCCGTCGACTCGTCGAGTCCCCATGCTCAGAACTTCCCCAATTCGTGACTCAACTCGCCGAGTCACCCCGAGACTCGCCGAGTCCCACAACTCTAAGTCCACTAGCACACAACTCACCGAGTCATCCCTTGAGTCGCCGATTCTCGACTCAACCAGAAAATATTCGGACTCTTCGACAAGACTCGCCGAGTCCAATAACAGACTCGCTGAGTCAAAGGCTATCTTCAACCTACTCGCCGAGTTGTTCATACAACTCGTCGAGTTCCAGCTTATCTTCAAGCAACTCGTCGAGTCCACCCATGTGACTCGCCGAGTACCACCGGTCTGAATCCATACAGAAGCATTCCAGGCCATGCAGTTGATCCAAAACATAGATCAAGCCTCCTACAACTCATCCATCACGTAAAGTGGCAAACTTTACGTGAATCCAAAGAGATCTATGCATTTTCACTCTAGGGTTTGGGTTTGGGACAAAATAGCTCCATCAACCACTCACAAACAGGGACTTTCATGCATTCCAACCCTTCTCCATTCCAGATCTGAGGTAGCAACCTCAGATCTAACCTCTAAACTCCAATACATCCAAAGATATGATCTCTAACACCACCAAAATGATGCATCTAAGAAATAGCAGCTCAAAAACGAGATATTACCTCAAAGGAACGTCCCAACTACAGTGAAACTCGAATCCAAGCAAAGCCCCTTGCTCCAAGCCTCTTACCCTTCAAGATTTCCTCAACAATTGCTTCTCCAAGCTTCCAAATGCACTTGATCCACTCACACACGAGGGTTAGGGTTTCTAGACTTGAGGATGAGTAAGGAGGCTAGGGGAATGGATGTTATGTTGTTTATATAGGGCTAAACCCCGAGAATTAGGGTTTTCTCCACTCAGCGCCTACTCAACGAGTCCATTACACTGACTCGCCGAGTCGGCCACTTAACACGCGACCAAGTCGCGACTCTACTCGCCGAGTCCTCACATGGACTCGCCGAGTCGCTCTTTCCTAATTTACTCTTTTAGACCTTCAACAACTCATCCATCATGTAAAGTGGCAAACTTTACGTGAATCCAAAGAGATCTATGCATTTTCACTCTAGGGTTTGGGTTTGGGACAAAATAGCTCCATCAACCACTCAAAAACAGGGACTTTCATGCATTCCAACCCTTCTCCATTCCAGATCTGAGGTAGCAACCTCAGATCTAACCTCTAAACTCCAATACATCCAAAGATATGATCTCTAACACCCCCAAAATGATGCATCTAAGAAATAGCAGCTCAAAAACGAGATATTACCTCAAAGGAACGTCCCAACTACAATGAAACTCAAATCCAAGAAAAGCCCCTTGCTCCAAGCCTCTTACCCTTCAAGATTTCCTCAACAATTGATTCTCCAAGCTTCCAAATGCACTTGATCCACTCACACACGAGGGTTAGGGTTTCTGGACTTGAGGATGAGTAAGGAGGCTGGGGAAATGGATGTTATGTTGTTTATATAGGGCTCAACCCCGAGAATTAGGGTTTTCTCCACTCAGCGCCTACTCACCGAGTCCATTACACTGACTCGCGGAGTCGGCCACGTAACACGTGACCAAGTCGCGACTCTACTCGCCGAGTCCGCACATGGACTCGCCGAGTCGCTCTTTCCCAAATTACTCTTTTAGCCCTTCAACTCTATTCTTGATATTTCGGGATGTCACAATTCTCCCCCACTTAAATTAGGCTTCGTCCTCGAAGCCTACGACAACTCAACTCCAAAATACTCCCACGACGCGCCACCTGGCCCTAACTGGTCCAGGTTCCTCAAAGCATAACCATCGAACTCGAACTCACTTCCTCTTTCCTTGCGGTGTCCTGACCACTGTATCAAACCAGGCACCGGCTGTACCCTCTGATAATCACACTCAACAATCGAGAATTACCCGAGATGCATCACTGCTCCAAATCTCAACAATCGCTCGACCCCCTACGAGCTAGAAATAATCACGAACCACCGGAGCCCTGATCCGAATCCCACTCTATCCATTCCATGCTGACAGAAAGACCCACTCTTCAATCTCAGAGCAACTCCCACGAGTCCACTTCTTGCAATCACATACACATGCTGCACCAACCTTCGCACCCTCGGGTTAGGAAAACCCGTCATACTGACGACATCTCTAACATCCCCAGGAGGAACCACCACTACGCACACAACCCTTGATCAGAATCAAGCTGGGAGTCCCAGACTCCATCCCTGCATCCAAATGAGACTCTTGGCTCTACACCCGCGGAATCCCTTCTGCGTCCTCAGCAAACATCCCATCATGATGTCATTCCATACCACTGTCACAGACACAGTGTTCAACCGCCATACTCCAAATCATCCATTCTCGCTACTACTTTCACTTCCGTGAACCAACACTTTCCCCCCAGGGAATACATACCTTTCTCTTCCCTTACCCAGGGAAATCCACTTGCCAACCTTGCCACTACTCCATGTATCACACATGCTCTGGATCTGCTCGCAAGGACTCTCGGGTCCATGCGCTACTTCTCCCCAGCAAATGAGGGTCCGACACCTCCTCCCATTCAACAGGTCAAACGGTGGCATACCAATCCACTAAAGATGGCTATTGATATAGGATAACTCAACCAAGGATAAATACGTGCCGCAACTCCCTCCGAAATCTAATACACATGCCCGAACCATGTCTTCGAGCGTCTGAATCGTTCGCTCGCTCTGAAGTGTCCTCAGAAATCATCATGATAAGTTCTAGCTCATTTCTCATATCCCTCTTCGAGACTGAGCACCAGGTCAGCTTTTGACTCCACAGTTGAGCCTCCAAAGGTCACCCATATCATGATCCAAATATCCCACTAACTTCCTCCTCGTGACCACTATCCCGGCCCAGTGACATGCAAGTCACGAAATTCTCTTTTCCTCATGCGAGAAAAATACAATCCAACCCAGGATCGTCTCAACCCTGATCTCTGGTTTCTGCTGCGCATATCCCTTGCGCATCTCGCCGCATCTCCCGACAGAGACGGAGACCCCAGTCTCGCCCCCGGTTCAACACCCAGCCTCCAAAACTCAATACTAGGGCTACTCAAGCCCAAAATTCTTCCACATCATACACTGATCGGAGAACATTCCATCATCACATTCTCTTGCCATCTAGTGAGTACTACGGCTCCCCGCAGTATCACAACACCCTGTGACTAGTGAGTACTACGGCTTCCCGCAGTATCACAACACCCTCTGACTAGTGAGTACTACGGCCCCCCGCAGTATCACAACACCCTCTGACTAGTGAGTAGTACGGCTCCCCGCAGTATCACAACACCCTCTGACTAGTGAGTAGTACGGCTCCCCGCAGTATCACAACACCCTCTAACTAGTGAGTACTACGGCTCCCCGCAGACTATCACAACACCCTCTGACTAGTGAGTACTACGGCTCCCCGCATACTATCATAGGCAGCTACCCACACTCGACTCGAATATGCATCACAAACTTTAGAGGCAATCGACATATCAAAATGCCCACCCTTGCGAAGATCCACTCTCTTAAATAATCTCCCTGGATGCCCATACTCGAAGGGCTCCCACTAGATCCATAGATACCAGATCTACCACAAGTCGTCTCAACTCAAGATTCACGAATAACTCCGAAATAAAGATATCATACCCGAATACCTCGGAATACCCCAACATAACATCACAAGATCCTACCACAACCACTGATCTCCTGCCCCAAGCATTATATAGATACAATAATACATTTCCTCTGAACCCCATAATTAGATCTACATTTTTCCCAAATTGCAACTTCGGTGTATCCAATTTCTCAATTGGAATACGAGAAAATGCTAACGCTACGAAATACGCTGATAATTCTCCGAAACCCTTTTTCCCACCGCTCAAAATCCAAGCAAGGATACGCATACCGACCCGGGAGTTGGCTGCCCAATCATTCTCTATCTACATGCAATAACACTGACCACTACCAGGTTCCTGACCATTAAACACCTGCCGTGGAGACATTCATCCTTCTCAAACAAGTACTTCCCGCATTAACTCACTCTTGACCCCCTTCCCTCGATCACATGACATCTCTGGTCTCATGATTTCTTACCGCAGACCTCTATACTCCACTTATAACTGCTCTTGACAAATCTCTGCTTTCTTACATACGGTACCCGGTTCTCCCCCACTCAGGGTTCGAACCATCACCAATTAGCACAGAACCAACCCACAACTATTTTCACCAGCAAAATTGCACCTGCCCCTGGAAAGTGCTACACAACGCCTGATAATCCCATTTAAGGAAATCAATCGACCTCATATACTCTGAACCTCTGATGAACTCCTCAAGAACCTCTCGTCACGACTACCTCTAGTCGTTCCAAATCTCATACCAATCTAGTACCAAACAACTCAACTGCTCAATAACATCCCTGGCTCATAGACTGAACCACAAAATCATCGTACCCCTCACCTCAACTCATCATCCAACGCTCCAACAATGGGATCATCATAAGAATAGGGACCCACTCCCATATTCAATACCCAACATAGATAGAAAACCCTCTGCACTGCTAAACTCGCCTGAACTCCCTACTGAAACCACTACAATACATCCTACTATACTCAAATAGGCGTAATGTGGTCCTCGACTATCTCAGTCCCAACTGACTATCTGATCATCATAAATCACTGCCTCGCGGCAAACATGCTACCTGATACTCTGGGGGGAAATCATCATCAATGACGACCTGTAGGGTTTACCCCCAAACCCAAAACTTAAACATCATGCTTCTCATATTTTGCACACGAACATAATCAGTGCCACCCATATCAAAGAAGGTGACATCTCCTTTATCGACTGATCGCTCAACTCAGATCGAAATTCTCCCTTCTCACTGACTCTTTACTAAAATACTCTGAGAGGCTCTCGATCTCCCTCTCAAGGGACGCCTCTTCGAACTTAATCATGACCGGATAGCCGGAGAACCACAAGCATCATTCCATACGAACCATGGTACTCATTCCATGACATCTCTTCTCAGTATGATCTGGCATACGGTACTCGAACCGTAACATCACTCCTCAATCCGCTCTGATGTATGGTACTCGAACCATAACATCACTCCTCAATCTGCTCCGATGTATGGTACTCGATGTTGGGTTTTTGAGCAATCTAACACTTCCTAAGTGTGCATGCAACCCTAATAAACCTTGGATCTATGTTTGTCTAAATACATGCACAATAATAATTTTCCAAGGTTTATAACCTATCTAACATGGCATGGGGAACATTTCAACATAAAAGAGTTAGAAGAGATTACATACCTTTGTTGTGTTGGGTTCTTAGGAGTTTGAGGGCCAAGCACCAATAGTGTGAATGCCTCAAATGGAATCACAAACACCACAAACTCTTGGAAAACTTTGAGAGAGTATACACACTCTTGTATTTTCGGCCACACACATGCACACACACACTAGAACACTAGCTTTCTCTTAGGCTATCTTAGGCTCTCTTTCATGCTCCATAAGCATGCTTATATAGTATGCATGGTTAGGGTGAAACCCTAATAACCCATGTCTTTTCCTATTCCAAGGATCCATGGGTTAAAAGCTCCATGGATCATCCATGGACTTCCACATAAGCCTAGCCCATTAACAAATGAGTATTAGCCCACACTATATAAAACAAATAGCCCATAATTTAATTAGTATTCCTTTTAATCTCTAAATTAATCCATAATTAATTTAAGACTAAAACTAATTAAATAACGTAACTTCATATTAATATATTATAACTCATAATATATTAATAAACATATGTGTATAACTCTCATAAAATTATCCATAATAGTTTGGATGAGATGCAACCCAAATGGACCATGCCGGTCGGGTCAAGTATATACCAAATAAGTTATGGACTTAGACACCTTATCCAACAGACTCCCACTTGGATAAGTCTAATAACTATATTTGCCTATAACTTCAGGAACCAACCAACAATCGTAGCTCTCGAAAACTCCCTCGAACAATGAAGACTCTGTCGAACTATGAAGCGCCATTTTAGATAAGTGATCACATAATCCTCTGTTCTCATGATATCAGCCGGACAAACACATGGAACTATGTCTTGCTTATTGTCTAGCAGTTGTTTCTCGATTATCCGATTTGTTTGACGAAGAACTTCACTGAACACATCGGTTTAGTTCTGACCAGGCCTGGTATATGGGTCAACACAAAATCATCGAGGGGCCCGGATATCGCTTCTATTTCTAGAAGGAACAGATAAACTTCGACTGATATGCTTGTTCTACTACTTATTGAATTGTACACAAAGGCACGTTTTATAACATCAAGTTACTGATGCGTTTACGTGCAATCAATGCACAACCAACTCATAGGTAACAACTCATATCTCTAGGTTTAAAGATTTATATGATGTTATCGTCTCACGATCACTCGAGATAAATTCCATGAAGTGATACAAGTGAGCGTGGGTTTATACCAATACTCATAACTTATGAGTACTCATGAATGTTGCAGCAACCATTGCCATGCCTAAACACCTTTAAGGCATCTACAAACCCAATTCATGACAATCTTGATTCATACCTACTTCCGACGTATGATTGATTGTGGAGGTTTGAACAAATTAATTATTCTGGAAGTCAAAACATGCAAAACTGAAACAATAGTAAATAATTGACAATGATAGTAACACTTTACTCATAAATAAATCACAAATTTTATTCATCATCAAACGTCGATTACATTTTACAAGTTTCAGGAAAACTATCTAATCTGTAAAACTAATATCGTCCCTCAGCCCGATGCGTCTCGCATGCTGAAAATGCTTAACCCTCGTCAGTCCCTTCGTAAGGGGATCTGCAGGATTCTCATCTAACGATATCCTCCTTGTCACAAGGAGTCCTTCTTCAATCTTGTGCCTTATGAAGTGATATTTTCTGTCAATGTGTCGGGATCTGCCATGATCTCTTGGTTCCTTGGCTAAGATAACCGCAGCATTGTTGTCACAGAAAATTTCTATAGGTTCCTTAATAGCTGGTACAACTCCAAGGTCTCCGATGAAGTTCTTTAGCCATATCGCCTCCTTCGCTGCTTCACTCGCTGCTATATACTCTGATTCACAAGTCGAATCAGCCACCGTCTCCTGCTTGGAACTCTTCCAAGAAATTGCCCCTCCATTTAAGGTAAAGATCCAGCCCGACTGAGAGCGGAAATTATCCCTATCAGTCTGAAAACCAGCATCACTATACCCTACTATTCTCAAGTCATCACTGCCACCAAGGGTAAGGACCCAATCCTTAGTCCTTCGCAGGTACTTGAGAATGTTCTTTACCGCGGTCCAATGAGCCTTGCCAGGGTTCCCCTGATACCTGCTGACCATGCTCAAAGCAAATGCCACATCAGGACGGGTACAAGTCATAGCATACATGATCGAGCCAACTGCGGAAGCATATGGTAATTGGCTCATCTCAGCTATCTCAACCTCTGTACTCGGACTCTGATTCTCACTCAGTTTGGTATTGCTTTGGATCGGTAAATCTCCTTTCTTGGAATTCTCCATGTTGAACCTTTTCAACACCTTATCCAAGTAGATACTCTGACTAAGTCCAATTAGTCTTCTACTCCTTTCTCTTAATATCCTTATCCCTAGGATATAGGTAGCCTCCCCTAGGTCCTTCATAGCAAAGCACTTCCCAAGCCAGGACTTAACCTCCTGCAAGGTTGGGATGTCATTTCCTATGAGTAGTATGTCATCCACATACAGTACCAAGAAGCTAACTATACTCCCACTAGCTCTGACATACAGGCAAGACTCATCTTCGCTTCTCAAGAAGCCAAACTCTTTTACCTTCTCATCAAAACAAAGATTCCAGCTACGAGATGCTTGTTTTAATCCATAAATGGATTTCTTAAGCTTGCATACTCTATTAGGGTGCTCTGCATTGACAAAACCCTCTGGCTGATTCATGTACACATCCTCAGCCAACTTTCCATTAAGGAAAGCGGTTTTGACATCCATTTTCCATATTTCATAATCATGAAATGCTGCAATGGCTAACATAACCCTAATAGACTTAATCTTGGCCACCGGCGAGAAGGTTTCATCATAATCAATACCTTGAGTTTGAGTAAAACCCTTCGCAACCAGTCGAGCCTTATAAGTATGCACTTTTCCTTCCATGTCGGTCTTCTTTTTGAAGATCCATTTGCACCCGACTGTTTTACGGCCTGGTACATTGTCAACCAAGTTCCAAACTTGATTGTCATACATGGACTGTATCTCGCTGTCCATAGCCTCCTTCCATTTAGCAGACTCCGGGCCTGCCATGGCTTCCTTAACACTGCTAGGTTCATCCAAATTTACTAGTGTACTATCACTAATAAACGTATCACCTTCCGTAGTAATATGAAAACCATAATAAAACGAAGGTGTGTTCCTAACCCGTGTGGAACGTCTCGGAGGTACAGACTCGTCAGCTGGATCAACAGGAGTTTCTTCCTCAGGTTGATTGCTAGTGTCTGAGGTTCCTTCACCAATTGATTCTTGAATTTCTTCAAGATCAATCTGCCTCCCACTGTCTCCTTGGCTTATAAATTCTTTCTCGCGAAAGATCCCTCTTCGTGCTACAAAGACCACATTCTCACTGGGTCTGTAGAAAAGGTAACCGAAGGATTTCTGTGGGTAGCCGATGAAAATACACCTTTCACTTCGGGGTTCAAGCTTATCATGAGTTTCACGCCTCACGAAGGCTTCGCAACCCCAAATTTTGATGTGGTCCAAATTGGGAACCTTCCCAGTCCACATTTCATGAGGTGTTTTGGTAACCTTCTTTGTAGGGACTAGATTAAGGATATGGGCGGCAGTCTCTAAGGCATACCCCCAAAAAGAGATTGGTAACGAAACTCGACTCATCATAGAGCGAACCATGTCCAACAAGGTACGATTACGCCTCTCAGCTACACCATTCAGCTGTGGTGTCCTGGGAGGAGTCAATTGTGAGACAATCCCACACTCCTTAAGATAGTCAAGGAACTCGGTACTAAGATATTCACCACCTCGATCGGATCGAAGCATCTTAATGTTCCTGCCCAATTGATTTTCTACTTCCTGTTTGAATTCCTTAAACCTTTCAAAGGTTTCGGACTTGTGTTTGATCAAGTAGACATACCCATATCTACTATAATCATCAATAAAAGTCACATAATACCGATTAGCGTCCCTTGTGGCGGTTTTGAATGACCCACATACATCAGTATGTATTAGGTCCAACAAACCTTCACCCCTCTCACAAGTTCCAGTGAAGGGTGATTTTGTCATTTTTCCAAGTAGACAAGATTCACAACTATCATCTAATTTGAGGTCAAATGATTCCAAGACTCCACTCTTTTGGAGTTGGTCTATGCGTTTCTTGTTTACATGTCCAAGACGACAATGCCACAATGATGCTTTATCTAGGCTAGTAGAAGAATCAATATACAACACATTATTTCCTAAGTTGTCTACAATCGACACAGTTTCATACACGCCATCACAAGGTAATGCTTTAAAATAAAACACATTATTAAAGAAAGCATTAATACCACCACATTCATTATCAAACGAAAAGGTAAAACCTTGTTTGTACAAAGCATGAAAAGAAATAATATTCCTCGCCATTTCAGACGAGTATACACATTTATTCAAATCTAATTTTAACCCATTATTAAGCAACAAAGTATAAACTCCAATCTTGGAAACAGGTGAAGCCTTCCTATTCCCCATGATTAAGTTTATCTTCCCGTGCTCCACATCCATATGTGAATACCACATCCTGTATCAAGCACCCAAGAGTTAGAATATGTTGAGTGATTAGACAATATGGTGTAAATACCTGCATAGGTGGGTTTCACTTTCCCATCCTTTAGATCCTGCAAGTACTTAGGGCAGTTTCGCTTCCAGTGTGCCTTTTCATGGCAATAAAAGCATTCAGCATCCTTTGGAATGGCAGAAGGAGTGACAGAACCGTTCTTAGTCTTGGATGAGGAGCCTTCAAGAGACTTTCCCTTGGTACCCTTCGAAGGGTGCTTCCTCTTTTTCCCTTTGCCTTGCCCAATAGCTAAAACAGGGGTAGAAGTTGGAGTAGGAGTAGTAGAGGTAACAACCGCTTTACCCTTAAGACCGGTTTCAGCGGTCTTCAAGAGTCCTTGAAGCTTGCTGAGGGTAACTTCCTCCTTGTTCATATGATATGTCATTCGAAAATGATCATAACAAGAAGGCAAGGAGTGCAAAATGATGTCAATTGCTAACTCCTCGGGGATGTTAACATTCAGCTTCAGCAAACGGTCCACATACCTTTGCATCTTTTGCATGTGGCCCGTGACGGATTCACCGTCCTTCATGCGGGTAGTTATTATGGAGGAGATTATTTCATACCGCTCCTGACGAGCACTCTGATGGTACTTTTCCATCAAGTCTTGGTGCATCTCAAAAGGGTAGAAATCTTCATATGACTTTTGGAGCTCGGCTGTCATCGTGGCCATCATGATACATGCCACCTTAGTAGCATCCCTCTCATGAGTCCTGAATTCAGCGATCTCCTCAGGAGTAGCAGTAGACTCATCAAGTTCTTTTAACTCCTTATCGAGGACATATTCCTTGTCCTCGTAACGAGTAACCATCCTGATGTTCCTAATCCAATCCATGAAGTTGGAACCATCAAAGATGACCCTCCCACAAAGATTCATGAGAGAGAAAGAACCAGTTGGGTTAGAGCCTGAAGCATTAGTGTTGGAAGACATCTGAAAGAAGAAAGTAAGTTTAGATTAGATATTTAGGATCCTTAATAAGACACCCAAATGTAATATTAAGGCTAGGATCCAATCACAATATATTACACTTAGAAGAGGGATGCCGTAATCTAAGTAATAATATATTTGAAAGGTAGGCGAATGACGATTCACCAATTTCCACCATGAAAACGAAATGATTAATTAGGTTTAATTGGATTTGAAATTCCTAGATTCTTTTGAGATTCATTGAACTTTTCAATGGCATGTTTCAATCTCGATTGTGCCCTTCAAGTTTTGTGACTGGGATGCCGAGGATCACAAAACAAGGTGTGAATAACCATGCTAACTCACTTGGTACTCCTAATATTATCACCTAATCAATGTGCCGGTTAACCACACACGCTCCATTGATCTATGACAACATTAAGTTACCCTTCGTGATCCTTACTAGTCTAATTAGTGTGCCGGTTAACCACACACGCTCCACTAACGACTTGGTAAGGTACAAAGTGTGAATTCCATGGATTAGCACCATGTTCACATTTTCCTAAAATAACTAAGATTGGGAATTAAAAGAGTTTAGTTATTTTATAATATTCATTATACTTTTAATGAGGATTTAAAGTCGTTGTTCTACCCGTTCGGCTAACGACCCTCCACCGATCAAGCAAGCGGTGGGTGAGAGTATACACCCATTAAGTCGCCATTTTATAGGCAACAACCTTATACCCACCTTATAGACCGGCTTCGTGAATGAGGCCTACTAACGGTAAAACGACTTATTCTTATACATATATATAATAATTAACCATTAATGTTATAAATAGTATAAGGGTTGAATTTTAACTATTAAAACTCTAAGGTTTGGAATTAAAGTTTATTAAAGTGTGTGAAACTTTACAAATTCCAAAACTTGAGGACAAGTTTTGTAACTTTGCAAAACTCTTCATTTCATAACTTATGAATTAAAGGTTCATAAAAATGAAGACTCTTCATTTTCATGTAACTTATGTGTTTTAAGTGTGTGTTAAATGAAAGTGACCTTTGGTAATCCATAACTTGAGGACAAATTATGGACTCCATTAAAACACATAAATGATTAAGAATTAATTCTAAACAATTCAGCAAATAATTCCTATCATTTTCTAAATTCATAAGAACATGAACATGATCATCAAAAATTCAAGAATTATATGAACACATAAAATCATGGATTTTTGATATATGCTATTGTAAATGGATTAGAACAACCATTACACCAACTAAAATAAGTTTTACAACACCAAAACAATTTAGGGTAATGTTTTCAGTCCATTTCCAGCAGCAAAAGTCGAGATTCTGCATTCTTTCGATCCTACTCGCCGAGTGCACGAACGGACTCGTCGAGTAGGTTGAAGTTTGCCTTGGACTCGGCGAGTCCCCCCAATGGACTCGGCGAGTCTAGCATGCAGACAGCAACGATTTCGACTTTTTTCACTATTTTGCATCAAGTATCAAACAAGCAAGCCTAGGCTCTGATACCACTGTTGGGTTTTTGAGCAATCTAACACTTCCTAAGTGTGCATGCAACCCTAATAAACCTTGGATCTATGTTTGTCTAAATACATGCACAATAATAATTTTCCAAGGTTTATAACCTATCTAACATGGCATGGGGAACATTTCAACATAAAAGAGTTAGAAGAGATTACATACCTTTGTTGTGTTGGGTTCTTAGGAGTTTGAGGGCCAAGCACCAATAGTGTGAATGCCTCAAATGGAATCACAAACACCACAAACTCTTGGAAAACTTTGAGAGAGTATACACACTCTTGTATTTTCGGCCACACACATGCACACACACACTAGAACACTAGCTTTCTCTTAGGCTATCTTAGGCTCTCTTTCATGCTCCATAAGCATGCTTATATAGTATGCATGGTTAGGGTGAAACCCTAATAACCCATGTCTTTTCCTATTCCAAGGATCCATGGGTTAAAAGCTCCATGGATCATCCATGGACTTCCACATAAGCCTAGCCCATTAACAAATGAGTATTAGCCCACACTATATAAAACAAATAGCCCATAATTTAATTAGTATTCCTTTTAATCTCTAAATTAATCCATAATTAATTTAAGACTAAAACTAATTAAATAACGTAACTTCATATTAATATATTATAACTCATAATATATTAATAAACATATGTGTATAACTCTCATAAAATTATCCATAATAGTTTGGATGAGATGCAACCCAAATGGACCATGCCGGTCGGGTCAAGTATATACCAAATAAGTTATGGACTTAGACACCTTATCCAACAGACTCCCACTTGGATAAGTCTAATAACTATATTTGCCTATAACTTCAGGAACCAACCAACAATCGTAGCTCTCGAAAACTCCCTCGAACAATGAAGACTCTGTCGAACTATGAAGCGCCATTTTAGATAAGTGATCACATAATCCTCTGTTCTCATGATATCAGCCGGACAAACACATGGAACTATGTCTTGCTTATTGTCTAGCAGTTGTTTCTCGATTATCCGATTTGTTTGACGAAGAACTTCACTGAACACATCGGTTTAGTTCTGACCAGGCCTGGTATATGGGTCAACACAAAATCATCGAGGGGCCCGGATATCGCTTCTATTTCTAGAAGGAACAGATAAACTTCGACTGATATGCTTGTTCTACTACTTATTGAATTGTACACAAAGGCACGTTTTATAACATCAAGTTACTGATGCGTTTACGTGCAATCAATGCACAACCAACTCATAGGTAACAACTCATATCTCTAGGTTTAAAGATTTATATGATGTTATCGTCTCACGATCACTCGAGATAAATTCCATGAAGTGATACAAGTGAGCGTGGGTTTATACCAATACTCATAACTTATGAGTACTCATGAATGTTGCAGCAACCATTGCCATGCCTAAACACCTTTAAGGCATCTACAAACCCAATTCATGACAATCTTGATTCATACCTACTTCCGACGTATGATTGATTGTGGAGGTTTGAACAAATTAATTATTCTGGAAGTCAAAACATGCAAAACTGAAACAATAGTAAATAATTGACAATGATAGTAACACTTTACTCATAAATAAATCACAAATTTTATTCATCATCAAACGTCGATTACATTTTACAAGTTTCAGGAAAACTATCTAATCTGTAAAACTAATATCGTCCCTCAGCCCGATGCGTCTCGCATGCTGAAAATGCTTAACCCTCGTCAGTCCCTTCGTAAGGGGATCTGCAGGATTCTCATCTAACGATATCCTCCTTGTCACAAGGAGTCCTTCTTCAATCTTGTGCCTTATGAAGTGATATTTTCTGTCAATGTGTCGGGATCTGCCATGATCTCTTGGTTCCTTGGCTAAGATAACCGCAGCATTGTTGTCACAGAAAATTTCTATAGGTTCCTTAATAGCTGGTACAACTCCAAGGTCTCCGATGAAGTTCTTTAGCCATATCGCCTCCTTCGCTGCTTCACTCGCTGCTATATACTCTGATTCACAAGTCGAATCAGCCACCGTCTCCTGCTTGGAACTCTTCCAAGAAATTGCCCCTCCATTTAAGGTAAAGATCCAGCCCGACTGAGAGCGGAAATTATCCCTATCAGTCTGAAAACCAGCATCACTATACCCTACTATTCTCAAGTCATCACTGCCACCAAGGGTAAGGACCCAATCCTTAGTCCTTCGCAGGTACTTGAGAATGTTCTTTACCGCGGTCCAATGAGCCTTGCCAGGGTTCCCCTGATACCTGCTGACCATGCTCAAAGCAAATGCCACATCAGGACGGGTACAAGTCATAGCATACATGATCGAGCCAACTGCGGAAGCATATGGTAATTGGCTCATCTCAGCTATCTCAACCTCTGTACTCGGACTCTGATTCTCACTCAGTTTGGTATTGCTTTGGATCGGTAAATCTCCTTTCTTGGAATTCTCCATGTTGAACCTTTTCAACACCTTATCCAAGTAGATACTCTGACTAAGTCCAATTAGTCTTCTACTCCTTTCTCTTAATATCCTTATCCCTAGGATATAGGTAGCCTCCCCTAGGTCCTTCATAGCAAAGCACTTCCCAAGCCAGGACTTAACCTCCTGCAAGGTTGGGATGTCATTTCCTATGAGTAGTATGTCATCCACATACAGTACCAAGAAGCTAACTATACTCCCACTAGCTCTGACATACAGGCAAGACTCATCTTCGCTTCTCAAGAAGCCAAACTCTTTTACCTTCTCATCAAAACAAAGATTCCAGCTACGAGATGCTTGTTTTAATCCATAAATGGATTTCTTAAGCTTGCATACTCTATTAGGGTGCTCTGCATTGACAAAACCCTCTGGCTGATTCATGTACACATCCTCAGCCAACTTTCCATTAAGGAAAGCGGTTTTGACATCCATTTTCCATATTTCATAATCATGAAATGCTGCAATGGCTAACATAACCCTAATAGACTTAATCTTGGCCACCGGCGAGAAGGTTTCATCATAATCAATACCTTGAGTTTGAGTAAAACCCTTCGCAACCAGTCGAGCCTTATAAGTATGCACTTTTCCTTCCATGTCGGTCTTCTTTTTGAAGATCCATTTGCACCCGACTGTTTTACGGCCTGGTACATTGTCAACCAAGTTCCAAACTTGATTGTCATACATGGACTGTATCTCGCTGTCCATAGCCTCCTTCCATTTAGCAGACTCCGGGCCTGCCATGGCTTCCTTAACACTGCTAGGTTCATCCAAATTTACTAGTGTACTATCACTAATAAACGTATCACCTTCCGTAGTAATATGAAAACCATAATAAAACGAAGGTGTGTTCCTAACCCGTGTGGAACGTCTCGGAGGTACAGACTCGTCAGCTGGATCAACAGGAGTTTCTTCCTCAGGTTGATTGCTAGTGTCTGAGGTTCCTTCACCAATTGATTCTTGAATTTCTTCAAGATCAATCTGCCTCCCACTGTCTCCTTGGCTTATAAATTCTTTCTCGCGAAAGATCCCTCTTCGTGCTACAAAGACCACATTCTCACTGGGTCTGTAGAAAAGGTAACCGAAGGATTTCTGTGGGTAGCCGATGAAAATACACCTTTCACTTCGGGGTTCAAGCTTATCATGAGTTTCACGCCTCACGAAGGCTTCGCAACCCCAAATTTTGATGTGGTCCAAATTGGGAACCTTCCCAGTCCACATTTCATGAGGTGTTTTGGTAACCTTCTTTGTAGGGACTAGATTAAGGATATGGGCGGCAGTCTCTAAGGCATACCCCCAAAAAGAGATTGGTAACGAAACTCGACTCATCATAGAGCGAACCATGTCCAACAAGGTACGATTACGCCTCTCAGCTACACCATTCAGCTGTGGTGTCCTGGGAGGAGTCAATTGTGAGACAATCCCACACTCCTTAAGATAGTCAAGGAACTCGGTACTAAGATATTCACCACCTCGATCGGATCGAAGCATCTTAATGTTCCTGCCCAATTGATTTTCTACTTCCTGTTTGAATTCCTTAAACCTTTCAAAGGTTTCGGACTTGTGTTTGATCAAGTAGACATACCCATATCTACTATAATCATCAATAAAAGTCACATAATACCGATTAGCGTCCCTTGTGGCGGTTTTGAATGACCCACATACATCAGTATGTATTAGGTCCAACAAACCTTCACCCCTCTCACAAGTTCCAGTGAAGGGTGATTTTGTCATTTTTCCAAGTAGACAAGATTCACAACTATCATCTAATTTGAGGTCAAATGATTCCAAGACTCCACTCTTTTGGAGTTGGTCTATGCGTTTCTTGTTTACATGTCCAAGACGACAATGCCACAATGATGCTTTATCTAGGCTAGTAGAAGAATCAATATACAACACATTATTTCCTAAGTTGTCTACAATCGACACAGTTTCATACACGCCATCACAAGGTAATGCTTTAAAATAAAACACATTATTAAAGAAAGCATTAATACCACCACATTCATTATCAAACGAAAAGGTAAAACCTTGTTTGTACAAAGCATGAAAAGAAATAATATTCCTCGCCATTTCAGACGAGTATACACATTTATTCAAATCTAATTTTAACCCATTATTAAGCAACAAAGTATAAACTCCAATCTTGGAAACAGGTGAAGCCTTCCTATTCCCCATGATTAAGTTTATCTTCCCGTGCTCCACATCCATATGTGAATACCACATCCTGTATCAAGCACCCAAGAGTTAGAATATGTTGAGTGATTAGACAATATGGTGTAAATACCTGCATAGGTGGGTTTCACTTTCCCATCCTTTAGATCCTGCAAGTACTTAGGGCAGTTTCGCTTCCAGTGTGCCTTTTCATGGCAATAAAAGCATTCAGCATCCTTTGGAATGGCAGAAGGAGTGACAGAACCGTTCTTAGTCTTGGATGAGGAGCCTTCAAGAGACTTTCCCTTGGTACCCTTCGAAGGGTGCTTCCTCTTTTTCCCTTTGCCTTGCCCAATAGCTAAAACAGGGGTAGAAGTTGGAGTAGGAGTAGTAGAGGTAACAACCGCTTTACCCTTAAGACCGGTTTCAGCGGTCTTCAAGAGTCCTTGAAGCTTGCTGAGGGTAACTTCCTCCTTGTTCATATGATATGTCATTCGAAAATGATCATAACAAGAAGGCAAGGAGTGCAAAATGATGTCAATTGCTAACTCCTCGGGGATGTTAACATTCAGCTTCAGCAAACGGTCCACATACCTTTGCATCTTTTGCATGTGGCCCGTGACGGATTCACCGTCCTTCATGCGGGTAGTTATTATGGAGGAGATTATTTCATACCGCTCCTGACGAGCACTCTGATGGTACTTTTCCATCAAGTCTTGGTGCATCTCAAAAGGGTAGAAATCTTCATATGACTTTTGGAGCTCGGCTGTCATCGTGGCCATCATGATACATGCCACCTTAGTAGCATCCCTCTCATGAGTCCTGAATTCAGCGATCTCCTCAGGAGTAGCAGTAGACTCATCAAGTTCTTTTAACTCCTTATCGAGGACATATTCCTTGTCCTCGTAACGAGTAACCATCCTGATGTTCCTAATCCAATCCATGAAGTTGGAACCATCAAAGATGACCCTCCCACAAAGATTCATGAGAGAGAAAGAACCAGTTGGGTTAGAGCCTGAAGCATTAGTGTTGGAAGACATCTGAAAGAAGAAAGTAAGTTTAGATTAGATATTTAGGATCCTTAATAAGACACCCAAATGTAATATTAAGGCTAGGATCCAATCACAATATATTACACTTAGAAGAGGGATGCCGTAATCTAAGTAATAATATATTTGAAAGGTAGGCGAATGACGATTCACCAATTTCCACCATGAAAACGAAATGATTAATTAGGTTTAATTGGATTTGAAATTCCTAGATTCTTTTGAGATTCATTGAACTTTTCAATGGCATGTTTCAATCTCGA
The DNA here is from genome assembly GCF_002870075.4 of Lactuca sativa. Taxonomy (NCBI): domain Eukaryota; kingdom Viridiplantae; phylum Streptophyta; class Magnoliopsida; order Asterales; family Asteraceae; genus Lactuca; species Lactuca sativa. The sequence goes on from NC_056625.2 coordinate 318,085,162, forward strand.
TTGTGCCCTTCAAGTTTTGTGACTGGGATGCCGAGGATCACAAAACAAGGTGTGAATAACCATGCTAACTCACTTGGTACTCCTAATATTATCACCTAATCAATGTGCCGGTTAACCACACACGCTCCATTGATCTATGACAACATTAAGTTACCCTTCGTGATCCTTACTAGTCTAATTAGTGTGCCGGTTAACCACACACGCTCCACTAACGACTTGGTAAGGTACAAAGTGTGAATTCCATGGATTAGCACCATGTTCACATTTTCCTAAAATAACTAAGATTGGGAATTAAAAGAGTTTAGTTATTTTATAATATTCATTATACTTTTAATGAGGATTTAAAGTCGTTGTTCTACCCGTTCGGCTAACGACCCTCCACCGATCAAGCAAGCGGTGGGTGAGAGTATACACCCATTAAGTCGCCATTTTATAGGCAACAACCTTATACCCACCTTATAGACCGGCTTCGTGAATGAGGCCTACTAACGGTAAAACGACTTATTCTTATACATATATATAATAATTAACCATTAATGTTATAAATAGTATAAGGGTTGAATTTTAACTATTAAAACTCTAAGGTTTGGAATTAAAGTTTATTAAAGTGTGTGAAACTTTACAAATTCCAAAACTTGAGGACAAGTTTTGTAACTTTGCAAAACTCTTCATTTCATAACTTATGAATTAAAGGTTCATAAAAATGAAGACTCTTCATTTTCATGTAACTTATGTGTTTTAAGTGTGTGTTAAATGAAAGTGACCTTTGGTAATCCATAACTTGAGGACAAATTATGGACTCCATTAAAACACATAAATGATTAAGAATTAATTCTAAACAATTCAGCAAATAATTCCTATCATTTTCTAAATTCATAAGAACATGAACATGATCATCAAAAATTCAAGAATTATATGAACACATAAAATCATGGATTTTTGATATATGCTATTGTAAATGGATTAGAACAACCATTACACCAACTAAAATAAGTTTTACAACACCAAAACAATTTAGGGTAATGTTTTCAGTCCATTTCCAGCAGCAAAAGTCGAGATTCTGCATTCTTTCGATCCTACTCGCCGAGTGCACGAACGGACTCGTCGAGTAGGTTGAAGTTTGCCTTGGACTCGGCGAGTCCCCCCAATGGACTCGGCGAGTCTAGCATGCAGACAGCAACGATTTCGACTTTTTTCACTATTTTGCATCAAGTATCAAACAAGCAAGCCTAGGCTCTGATACCACTGTTGGGTTTTTGAGCAATCTAACACTTCCTAAGTGTGCATGCAACCCTAATAAACCTTGGATCTATGTTTGTCTAAATACATGCACAATAATAATTTTCCAAGGTTTATAACCTATCTAACATGGCATGGGGAACATTTCAACATAAAAGAGTTAGAAGAGATTACATACCTTTGTTGTGTTGGGTTCTTAGGAGTTTGAGGGCCAAGCACCAATAGTGTGAATGCCTCAAATGGAATCACAAACACCACAAACTCTTGGAAAACTTTGAGAGAGTATACACACTCTTGTATTTTCGGCCACACACATGCACACACACACTAGAACACTAGCTTTCTCTTAGGCTATCTTAGGCTCTCTTTCATGCTCCATAAGCATGCTTATATAGTATGCATGGTTAGGGTGAAACCCTAATAACCCATGTCTTTTCCTATTCCAAGGATCCATGGGTTAAAAGCTCCATGGATCATCCATGGACTTCCACATAAGCCTAGCCCATTAACAAATGAGTATTAGCCCACACTATATAAAACAAATAGCCCATAATTTAATTAGTATTCCTTTTAATCTCTAAATTAATCCATAATTAATTTAAGACTAAAACTAATTAAATAACGTAACTTCATATTAATATATTATAACTCATAATATATTAATAAACATATGTGTATAACTCTCATAAAATTATCCATAATAGTTTGGATGAGATGCAACCCAAATGGACCATGCCGGTCGGGTCAAGTATATACCAAATAAGTTATGGACTTAGACACCTTATCCAACAGACTCCCACTTGGATAAGTCTAATAACTATATTTGCCTATAACTTCAGGAACCAACCAACAATCGTAGCTCTCGAAAACTCCCTCGAACAATGAAGACTCTGTCGAACTATGAAGCGCCATTTTAGATAAGTGATCACATAATCCTCTGTTCTCATGATATCAGCCGGACAAACACATGGAACTATGTCTTGCTTATTGTCTAGCAGTTGTTTCTCGATTATCCGATTTGTTTGACGAAGAACTTCACTGAACACATCGGTTTAGTTCTGACCAGGCCTGGTATATGGGTCAACACAAAATCATCGAGGGGCCCGGATATCGCTTCTATTTCTAGAAGGAACAGATAAACTTCGACTGATATGCTTGTTCTACTACTTATTGAATTGTACACAAAGGCACGTTTTATAACATCAAGTTACTGATGCGTTTACGTGCAATCAATGCACAACCAACTCATAGGTAACAACTCATATCTCTAGGTTTAAAGATTTATATGATGTTATCGTCTCACGATCACTCGAGATAAATTCCATGAAGTGATACAAGTGAGCGTGGGTTTATACCAATACTCATAACTTATGAGTACTCATGAATGTTGCAGCAACCATTGCCATGCCTAAACACCTTTAAGGCATCTACAAACCCAATTCATGACAATCTTGATTCATACCTACTTCCGACGTATGATTGATTGTGGAGGTTTGAACAAATTAATTATTCTGGAAGTCAAAACATGCAAAACTGAAACAATAGTAAATAATTGACAATGATAGTAACACTTTACTCATAAATAAATCACAAATTTTATTCATCATCAAACGTCGATTACATTTTACAAGTTTCAGGAAAACTATCTAATCTGTAAAACTAATATCGTCCCTCAGCCCGATGCGTCTCGCATGCTGAAAATGCTTAACCCTCGTCAGTCCCTTCGTAAGGGGATCTGCAGGATTCTCATCTAACGATATCCTCCTTGTCACAAGGAGTCCTTCTTCAATCTTGTGCCTTATGAAGTGATATTTTCTGTCAATGTGTCGGGATCTGCCATGATCTCTTGGTTCCTTGGCTAAGATAACCGCAGCATTGTTGTCACAGAAAATTTCTATAGGTTCCTTAACACATATATAGTACTCACTCTCGGTGATAACTCCAGTTTCACTTGGTAGCTGACTCCCATCATCGAGAGTTCCACAAAGCACAAAGCAAGCAACATTCGAGCATCGAAGAATACATAGTACTCACTCTCGGTGATAACTCCAGTTTCTCGGCTCATCCTCGAAAGTACCACCGAACTATGTAACTCTACCCCTCATGGGTTCTAACTGGATACTCTCACTCATCACATACTCAAAAACATAACACATATAACAACAAGTCATAGGCTAAGGCATCACAAATCAGGGCACTCTAGTCCTAAGATACGAAATACCTAGCCTGTCTCTAGCATGCAATAACATCTCATAAAGTGCATCATAAATATCTCATAACACAAAAGTAAGGGTATTTTGGGAAATCACCGTTCGGGCTCTGGCTGATTGTACACACTGCTCTTTCTTGCTTTCTCTTTGAACTCTTATTCACTTTAAGAAATTCATTTCTTTTGAAAACTTTTCTTACTTCCTCAGCTTGAGTTCAGATTTACCCGAAGGCGCATCCGAATCCCTCAAACCAAGGCTCTGATACCAACTTGTAACACCGAAAATTTCAAACAATTTTTCATTTAAAAATAATCGTTTAATTCTTAGAAACACTTGTTTAAAATCTCATTCATAATCGAATTAAAAAACATAACTCCATTTTCACTTGCATAGTAAACCAGGATCCTCAAAACATGACACTTTCTCTGGTGTGTACAATCAAGTCGGTGTCGTCCCGTGATCCTGAAAGAAACCTGAAACACATACATAAAACAAAACACTGTAAGCACGAAGCTTAGTGAGTTCCCCAAAATACCAAACATAACACATATTAGCCACTCGAGGCTATAACTCTGTGGGTCCGTGGACCCTACTCTGTGAACCCTCTGGTTCAAACTCTGTGAACCTTCCGGTTCTAACTCCAGGAACCCTCCGGTTCCAACTCTGTATTCATGCACAGCATAAATCACATAGAAATAATGCAGTACAACACATAACATACATAGCATGCAAATACTCTGTCACATAACTCTGGTCACCTACTCAAGGTAAAGTATAGTGAGAAGACTCACCTGGCAAGCAGAAACAAGATATCCCCACACTTGAATCTCGAACTCGCCACCGCCTAACACGTAAGGCACATACTCTTATGAATATAACTCTCGAGACTAGAATCAACTCTCTCATCGCACCCTCTTAAGGGTAAAAGACTATTTCACCCCTCTCTTGGCCCAAAGGCCACATCGCTGACCAAGCCCTAAAAGTCAACGGTCAACTCTTGGTCAAAGTCAAAGTACTTAGTCAAAGTCAACCCTCCTGGTTGACCCTGCTCGCCGAGTCAACCCGTCGACTCGTTGAGTCCCCATGCTCAGAACTTCCCCAATCCGCGACTCAACTCGCCGAGTCACCCCGAGACTTGCCGAGTCCCACAACACTGAGTCCACTCGCACACAACTCACCGAGTCATCCCTTGACTCGCCGATTCTCGACTCAACCAGAAAATATTGGGACTCTTTGACAAGACTCGCCGAGTCCAATAACAGAGTCGCCGAGTCAAAGGCTATCTTCAACCTACTCGCCGAGTTGTTCATACAACTCGTCGAGTTCCAGCTTATCTTCAAGCAACTCGTCGAGTCCACCCATGTGACTCGCCAAGTACCACCGGTCTGAATCCATCCAGAAGCATTCCAGGCCATGCAATTGATCTAAAACATAGATCTAGCCTCCTACAACTCATCCATCATGTAAAGTGTCAGACTTTACGTGAATCCAAAGAGATCTATGCATTTTCACTCTAGAGTTTGGGTTTGGGACAAAATAGCTCCATCAACCACTCACAAACAGGGACTTTCATGCATTCCAACCCTTCTCCATTCCAGATCTGAGGTAGCAACCTCAGATCTAACCTCTAAACTCCAATACATCCAAAGATATGATCTCTAACACCCCCAAAATGATGCATCTAAGAAATAGCAGCTCAAAAACGAGATATTACCTCAAAGGAATGTCCCAACTGCAGTGAAACTCGAATCAAAGCAAAGCCCCTTGCTCCAAGCCTCTTACCCTTCAAGATTTCCTCAACAATTGCTTCTCCAAGCTTCCAAATGCACTTGATCTACTCACACACGAGGGTTAGGGCTTCTGGACTTGAGGATGAGTAAGGAGGCTGGGGGAATGGATGTTATGTTCTTTATATAGGGCTCAACCCCGAGAATTAGGGTTTTCTCCACTTAGCGCCTACTCGCCGAGTCCATTACACTGACTCACCGAGTCGGCCACTTAACACGCGACCAAGTCGCGACTCTACTCACCGAGTCCTCACATGGACTCGCCGAGTCACTCTTTCCTAATTTACTCTTTTAGCCCTTCAACTCTATTCTTGATATTTCGGGATGTTACAGTAACCTATGTGGTAGTTTAATTTTTGATCATAATGTGTTTTAATGGAGTCGATAACATGTCCTCAAGTTATGGAAATCCAAAAGTCACTTGAGTTAAAACCATTAAAAGAACACAAGAGTTAGAAAAATGAAGAGTCTTCATTTTATTACTCTATTAAACTCATAAGTTACAAGAAATGAGAAATTTTGGAAGCTTACAAAACTTTCCCTCAAGTTTTGGAACGAGTAAAGTCATGCTAAAAACTTTAGTTCCAACCCTTAGAATTTTAAAAGTTAAAATTCAACCCTTATACTTAGATTATTAAGATTTAATAATTTTATATATATATATATATATATATATATATATATATATATATATATATATATATATATATATATATATATATATATATATATATATAAGAACAAAGTCATCTTACTACCAGTACGCCTCATTCACGAAGCCGGTCTATAAGGGGGGGTATAAGGTTGTTTCCTATAAAATGGCAACTTAATGGGTGTCCACTCTCACCCACCGCTAGCTTGACCGGTGGAGGGTCGTTAGCCGAACGGGTAAGACAAGGACTTATAAATTCTCATTAAAAGTATGATGAATATTATAAAGTAACTAAATGTTTTATTAAATTCCCAATCTGAGTTACATTAGGAAAAATGTGAATAAGGTGCTAATCCATGAAATTACACTTTACACTTTCTTTAAGTCGTTGGTGGAGCGTGTGTGGTTAACCGGCACACTAACTTGGACTTAACAAGGTAGGTAAAGGGTGACTAAGAGTTTATTATAGTATCGGTGGAGCCAGTCACAAAACTTGGAGGGCACACTCGAGATTGAAACATGCCTTTGAAAAGTTCATTGAATCTCAAAGAATCTAGGAATTTCTAAGAACCAATCAAAAACCTAATATTTAATATTTCGGTTTTCGTGGTGGAAATGGGTGAATCGTGATTCACCTACCTTTCAAATATGTTATAGCTTGGATTACGGCATACCTCTTCTAAGTTATAATATATTGTGATTGGGTCCTAGCCTTAATATTACATTTGGGTGTTTTATTAAGGATTCTCTTATTATCTAAACTAATCTTGTCCTTTTCTTTCAGATGTCTTCAAACAATGTTGCTTCTGTCTCTAACCCTAATGGCTCCTTTACCCTTATGAACCTGTGTGGGAAAGTCACTTTTGATGGATCCAACTTCAATGAGTGGATCAGAAACATCAGGATGATTACCCGCTACGAGGACAAAGAATATGTCCTTGACAAGGAGTTTAATGGGATTGATGAGACCACTGCAACTCCTCAGGAGATCGCTGACTTTCAGGCACATGAAAGGGATGCTACGAAAGTGGCATGCATCATGATGGCCACGATGACAGCGGAACTCCAAAAGTCCTATGAGGATTTCTACCCTTATGAAATGCACCAAGATCTGATGGAAAGATACCATCAATGTGCACGACAAGAGAGGTATGATATCATCTGCTCCATGATAATAGCCATGATGAAGGACGGGGAATCCGTCACGAGCCACATGCAGAAAATGCAAAGGTATGTGGATCGTTTGCTGAAGCTTAATGTGAACTTCCCTGAGGAGCTCGCAATAGATATAATTTTGCACTCCTTACCATCGTGCTATGATCAATTCCGCATGACATATCACATGAATAAGGAAGAGGTCACACTCAGCAAACTTCAGGGACTTCTCAAGACCGCAGAATCAGGTCTTAAGGGGAAGTCGGTTGTTAAAACTCCTACTCCAAACTCTACTCTGGTTTTGGCAATCGGGAAAAGTCGACGGAAGAAGAGAAAGAGCTCTTCGAAGGGTACCAAGGCACGGACCCTTGATGGCTCTTCGTCAAGTGGAACCAAGAAAGGTTTTGTCACTCCTTCTTCTGATCCAAAAGAGGTTGAATGCTTCTATCGCCATGAAAAATCACATTGGAAGCGGAACTGCCCAAAATGCCAGCAAGATGTGAAGGATGGGAAAGTTAAACCCAACCATGCAGGTATTTACACTATCATTTCTAATAACTCACCCCATTCTAAATCTTGGGTCCTTGATACCGGTTGTGGTATTCATATTTGTTGTGACTTGCAGGGACTAAGAAGAAGTGAGAATGTGGAGCAAGGAAGAATAAACTTAATCATGGGGAATAAGAAAGCTTTACATGTCACCAAGATTGGAGTTTATACTTTATCGCTAAGTAGTGCGTTTAGTTTAGATTTGAATAGGTGTTGTTATTCTCTAGAAATGGCAAGAAATATTATTTCCTTTTATGCATTGTATAAAAAAGGTTTCACCTTTTCGTTTGATAATGAAGTTGGTTCGATTAATGCTTTCTTTAATAATGTTCTTTATTTTAAAGCATTACCTTGTGATGGCGTGTATGAAACAATATCTGTGGTTTATAACTTAGGAAATAATGTATTGTGTATTGATTCTGTTAATAATAATAACTTGGATAAAGCATCATTATGGCATTGTCGTCTTGGACATATAAGCAAGAAACGCATAGGCCAACTCCAAAAGGATGGAGTCTTGGAATCATTTGACCTAAAGTCAGATGATAGTTGCGAATCATGCTTACTTGGAAAAATGACAAAGTCACCCTTCACAGGTTCTTGTGAGAGGGGTGAAGGTTTGTTGGACCTTGTACACACGAATGTGTGTGGACCATTCAAACATGCCATAAGGGATGCTAATCGTTATTATTTGACTTTTACTAATGATTACAGTAGATATGGATATGTCTACTTGATCAAGCATAAGTCAGAGACTTTCGAAAGGTTTAAGGAATTTAAACAGGAAGTCGAGAATCAATTGGGCAGGAACATTAAGATGCTTCGATCCGATCGTGGTGGTGAGTATCTTAGTTCAGAGTTCCTTGACTATCTAAGGGAATGCGGGATAGTCTCACAATTGACACCTCCCAGGATACCACAGTTGAATGGTGTGGCTGAGAGGGGTAATCGAACCTTGTTGGATATGGTTCGTTCCATGATGAGTCGAGCTTTGCTACCAATCTCATTTTGGGGGTATGCCTTAGAGACTGCCGCCCATATCCTTAATCTAGTCCCTACAAAGAAAGTTGCCAAAACTCCTCACGAGATGTGGACTAGTAAAGTACCCAAACTATACCACATTAAGATTTGGGGTTGCGAGGCTTTCGTGAGACGCGAGACTCATTAAGAGGTGTATTTTCATCGGCTACCCACATCAATCCTTTGGTTACCTCTTCTACAGACCTAGTGAAAATGTGGTCTTGAAGAAATTCAAGAGTCAAGCCAAGGAAACAGTGGGAGGCAAGTTGATCTTGAAGAAATTCAAGAGTCAAGCAGTGAAGGAACTTCAAACCCTAGCACTCAACTTGAGGAGGAAACTCTTGTTGAGCCAATTGACATGTCTGTTGGGTCGTGTTTTGTTAAGTATTGCGTCGATTGGGCTCGCTAGTTAGTCTAGTTTTGTAACTCCGGTTTGGGCCTGTCCAACCGTGAGCTTGATAGGGTTTATTATAAATATAGGTGCTTGCATGCATCTTAGGTTAACGACTGAAACGATAGTAACAAAAGAATAGTTCGATCATAGTAGTTTCATTATCGTTCTTGTAACCCTAAATCCTCTACAGCGGAAGTTCTTAGTCGAGCTCTGCTGAGGATTGTTTGAATTAATCATTCAACATATGGTGATTCAACTTTGTCTTGTTTATTATTTTATGTTCTTCGCACTACGTGTTACAAAGATCTAATCAATCTTCAAGTTTATTTAATAACTTATCATTTGGTATCAGAGCAGGAGGCTGTGTAATTCATACACATCTTTTCTGTGAAAAAGGTTGCGGTTAGGGTTATTCCGAATTAATCAATATTTATTGAGCCGTCATCCCGTAATTGACGTAACTCAGCATTTATTTGTTTTGCCCTAATTTAATACATTACAAGTCTGATCTTTTAAATAGGTTATTCGATCAAGCATGGACGAGTCACAATCCAATCCCATTAACATCTCAAACAGCATTGGATCAACGATAAAGATTACCATCCTTTATACCCAGGATTACGAAGTATGGGCACATCATTTTGAAGATTATGTCATCGGATCTGAGGACAATGGATATCTCATCTGGGAAGCAATCGTATCTGGACCATTCGCTCATTCAGCAACTTCAAGAATTATTAAAACTCAGAAGGAGTATAATGATCTTTCGAAAGACGTTAAAGATATTGCTCAAGACGAAAAAGATAAATTTCAGTGCAATATTAAAGCATTGAGATTAATCAGATTCGCTCTTCAATCTGACACTTTCAGGCTGGTGAGTTCATGCACAACTGCCAAATAAATATGGGATAGGCTACGAGAATTGTATTCTACGGACGAGGATCTTGAGCATTCCATTCAAACCTTACTCCTATCCGAGTTTGGGGAATTCAAGCAGAGTCCTGAAGAAACTGTAACTCAGACATTCGATCGCTTCAATCATCTTCTTAGTAAGATGATTAAACATGATATTGAAAGGAAGTTGATTGAACAAAAGGTTACCTTTTTAAACGGTCTCAGATTTGAGTGGAGAGCGGTTGTGTCCACAGTTAAAGCGCATGAGCAATTCAAATCTTACTCTTTGGCGAAACTGGTAGGCATTCTGAAATCTCAAGAAAAGATCATGTTACAGGAGAAAAATGTGGTTTCAAGATTGGGTTCATTGGCCCTTCTGTCCAAAAGCAAAGCTGTGATGGAAGATGAAGACGTCAACCTAGAGGATTATGAACATACCTCTGAAGACTATGCAATGATGGTGTCAAACCCAAAAAGGATCATCAAGAAAAGGTTCCCCACCAATAAGAACCGAAATTGGCAGGGAAGTTATAGTTCTAAAAAGGTTAGGGAAGAACCGAAGGCAGAAGAACCAAAGAAGGAACCGAAAGCTGAAGGAGATTCGGGAGTGAGCTGCTATTATTGTGGAGGAAAGAACCACTATGCAAAAGATTGTGTCCTTAAGAAAATGGTAGAAAAGGATGAGGAGAAAGACGAAGAAGCTGTCTTGCTGAAAAAGCTGGAAGAGATCAAAAGAAAGAAATCTACTGCTAACCCTTCTATGAATGCTTTAATTGTACAGGGTTCGGTAGCGGATGATGAGTTCGGTGGCGTGGAGGTCTGGTCAACCGACTCTGAGGATGATGAAGTAAGGAAGCCATCTCATGGAAAGGCTTACATGGCGAAAGATGAGGGTAGCAGTGGAAAATGCTTGATGGTGTCTGATGTATCTCAGATGAGGGGATACAACACAGATGGTGGGAATGAAGACACAAAGGAGCGAGAGGACTTATGCTTCACAGCAAAACCGCTCAGCGTGTAGTTCAACGAACTTGATGAATTAATCAAGAAGGTACAATCCGTTTTTATTGCATTCAAAGCCCCACAAAGTTCATATGAAAAAGAATTAAAAATTGTTAATTCAAGAATCTCTCATCTAGACAGCAGCTTAACTCAAACACGGGTCACCAATTCTAACCTAACTGACCAAATAAGCAGGGTGTCTTCAAAGAGTGAGGAACGGAGGATGTGGATCGAACTGAAGGAGTCGGAGTTAATCAAAACGAAGGACGAAAACATTTATTTGCAAAGAGACAATTTAAAACTTTTAAAACAGAGAAATGCCTTTTGTTTAATTACTAAGCGTCTTTATACTAATATCACTCAGCTTCATTTGGACTGCGAAATAGGACAGAAAATTCATCGCATGATTTTGCCCTTCCTTGAGTTTAAGGAGGATGAAATTGATGCTGAAGCATATAATTGTGAAAGTGTTGTTTCGTCTGAGGATGTTAATCCGACATATATGTATGGTCTAGACAAAATTGAATCTTTCATAAAGTCCAAGGACCATAAGGACATGCTGAAAAACCTTTTGGATGAAAATGATAAACTGAAACTAAGGACCGAAACCATACAAAAGTTTGAATCATTAAATGCCAACTTGAGCTCATAAAATAAAATTGATGTTGAAAATGCATCTGAGCTTAATGAGGACGACGATATGAGTGAAATTTCTGTAGAGGACACAGTTGATTGTTCAAAATTTGTCAAGAGCGAACTCGAAAACCACAAGAATCTTATTTCAGAAAATTCTATGGAGTTTGCTCATTTGTCCCAACAAAAGTCTCTGATCCTTGAAGAAAAGGCTGTTGTATACCAAAAGGTTAGAACCACTCCAAATCAGGTGTATAAGGTCACAGGCGTAACCGAACATCAGACAGCCGAACTCACAGCCATTGTAAACGAAGATAATGTTGATGGCTGCGATGAGTTCTTCTGGTCAGCTCCTATCGACAATGCTGACGAAACAGTTGGTCTGTCAGAAAGGACATCATGGAAAACCAAAGGCAGATATGTGCCAGAACCTTTGAACAAGCCTGATAGCTTCGACGTACCAAGTACTAGTGGTACAAAAGATGTTCCTGAAGAAAAGGGAAATCCTGCAAAAGAAGTCACTCCTTTAAGCAAAACATCATCAGTTCAAAGTGAACCAGCTGACGGAAAGCAAAAACCGAAAGCAAATATCCATCATCAGCCGAAGCAGGTGAGAAATCAAAAACACTAAAGGAATCAGAGATACAAGAAGAATCTCTCTGAAAGAAAACAGTTTTGGCAATCTCAAAACGCCTATTTCTCTTATCGTGACAAAAATTTAAAGTCAGAGAAAAACACTGTAAGGTCACACGAAAGTCAAAATAACCGAAAGGATACATTCGGTTCTAAAAAATCTGACAACCGAAAGCAAAGGTTCAGTTCAGAGAACACTATCAACCGAAATTAAAGGTTCGGTTCAGAGAGCAAAAGCGACCAAAATTCTAGGTTCGGTCCCACTGATGATCAAAAACAAAAGGGTCACCCAGAATCTCAAGTCAAGAAATCAACTCAGTCTAAATTCTCTCGTTCTAATTCTTCTGATATTTCTAATTCCTCTCAACCACATTCTAAATTCTATTCTGTTCGCTCTCAAAAACATAAATCATCAACATATATGAAAGGAAAATTAAAGGTTTCGTCATTTAAAACAAATCAATATCTTCCCAAAATCCAGAAACCTAAACCAGAGTCCAAACCAAAAGCATCAAATCCCAATAAAATTAAGGTTTTCACCATCAAAAAGAAAGATGAAACAACACTAATAAAAAGAACATATCATGTTGACATCTCTCTTACTATTCCTGTTCCTGTGAAAGGCTCACGTGGACCCAAGAAACTTTGGGTTCCTAAATCTGCTTAATTTTTGCAGGTTATCAGTGACGAGCAGTTTGACGAAGAATGGTACATTGACAGTGGCTGCTCGCGTCACATGACAGGAAGGAAGGAAGAGCTGCGGGAATTTAGGTCTCTTTCAAACGGTGGAAATGTCAAGATCGGGAACAACTCCTTCGGCACCATAAAAGGCTATGGAATGATTACAAACGGAGATTTCACGATTAGGAAGGTTGCATACGTAGAAGGACTACAACATTACCTCATCAGTGTATCTCAGCTTGTTGGAGGTACTGGTCTAAAGGTTTCATTCGACGATGAGGGCTTAGAAATAATTGAGAAGAAGACGAAAAGAGTTATTCTCAAATCAGAGCGCAAAGGTGAAATGTTTCCCCTGAACCTCAAACCCATCAAAGGGAATCCAGCTATCTGCCTGTTATCCAAAGCACAATCCGACGAAAGCTGGCTGTGGCAGCGAAGGCTCTCACATCTCAACTTTAAGGATATCAACAAACTTGTCACTGGAGGTCATGTTCGAGGTCTTCCATTGCTCATGTACGATAGAGAACATTTGTGTGCCGCATGTGAAAAGGGGAAGCAGAGTCGTCAAAGTCATCCATCAATAATAAACACTAAGGTTGTTGAACCACTAGAGTTACTTCATATTGATTTGTGTGGTCCATCATCTATTGAAAGCATCGGCGGTAGCAAGTACATTCTTGTTATTGTTGATGACTTTTCGCGTTTTACATGGGTGTTCTTTCTAAAGCATAAATCTGAAGCGACTCACAAGCTAAAGATGTTCATCATGCAGGTTGAAGTACAGCTGAAGAAAGTCGTTCGCAACATCAGGAGCGACAATGGGTTGGAGTTCAAAAATAAAGAACTCGAAGAATTCTTGGCAGAAAAAGGAACCAGTCACAACTTCTCAGCTCCTTACACACCTCAACAAAACGAGATTGTCGAAAGACGAAACCGTTCTTTGTGTGAGGCGGCCCGAACCATGCTAAGTTTTGCTTATTTACCTTTATATTTTTGGGCTGATGCTATCTCTGCAGCTTGTTTTACGCAGAATAGGTCATATCTTAATATGCGATTCACTCTCACTCTTTATGAGATCATCAACAATAGGAAGCCAAATGTCAAATTTTTCCATGTGTTCAGTTCAAGGTGCTTCATCTTCAATTCTAAAGAACACCGCAACAAGTTTGATGTAAAAGCCGATGAAGGGATTTTTCTGGGCTATTCTCTCACTTCTAAAGCGTACAGGGTATTAAACAAACGCTCGAGGAAAATAGAAGAAACTTATTACGTGACTTTTGATGATAGCTATGTCAAAAAGCTAAAGGCCAACGAAGACACAGCTGGAGAAATCTTTCCTCAAATAGGTTAAGTCACAGCCTCGACCGCAAACCTCTAAGAGAAGTTCGTCGAGTTATTTGATGAACCAGAGAAGGCCATTCTCTCGGAAGCCAGCGCAGCAGACAACAGTGTAGATCATCTGAAGCAACTTGTCGAAGATGCTACAACGCGAATGAATGAAGGAGTATCCAGTTCCAACAAATCTCCACAGCACAATGCTTCAGTCAAGGGGGAGGATCCATCTTCGTCATCGCAGCCGAGCTCACATGTTGAGGGGGAGAATAGTTCTCAAGCTGCTCCCGAACGCACTTCAACAACCGAAAGTGCCACACCAACCGAAAGTGCCTCACCACCCGAAGGTGTGTCAACACCCGAAAGCTCAACACCACCAGAAACCTCTGTAGCTCAAGATACTCAAAAAATACCTGAAAGCTTATCTGTCGAGGGGGAGAATGCTGATATACTTGATGACGATGACAGTCAATCCGAACTAGAAGAGATGGTAAACGCTGAATTGGATCCATCCTATGATCCAAATTACCCTCCTCTTGTAAAATGGACCAGAGATCATCTTGTCTCCCAGGTTGTTGGTAATGTTTCTGAAAAGATTCTGACCCGATCTCAACTCAAGGCAAAACAAACTTCCTTATTTTCAAAAGTAGAATTCTGTATGTTCAACTCCTTCGTATCAAAAGTTGAACCAAAGACAGTTAACACTGCTCTTGATCACTCCGATTAGGTTCAAGCTATGCAAGATGAACTGAATGAATTCGAAAGGAACAAAGTTTGGCGCCTCATTCCAACTCCTCAAGATGCCTCAGTTGTTGGTCTCAAATGGGTATTCAGAAACAAAATGGACAAGGAAGGGAATGTGATACGAAACAAAGCACGTCTAGTGGTGAAAGGATACTGTCAGGAGGAAGGAATTGACTATGAAGAAACTTTTGCTCCTGTAGCTAGGCTGGAATCCGTTAGAATATTTCTTGCCTATGCTGCACACAAAAAATTTGAAGTCTACCAAATGGATGTCAAGTGTGCATTTCTAAATGGAGAACTTGAAGAAATAGTGTACGTGGAGCAACCTCCTGGGTTTGTAAATGAAAGGTACCCTAATCATTGTTACATTTTGGACAAAGCCATATATGGACTGAAACTAGCTCCGAGAACCTGGTATGAAACGCTAACAAAATTTTTAAAGATGTCTAAATTCAAGCAAGGTTCGGTTGACCCAACCTTCTTTCGAAAGAAGGAAGGTAACCACCTTATGATTGTTCAAATTTACGTCGATGATATCATCTTTGACTCAACGAATCCTAGCTTAACGGCTGAATTCAGAAAGCTGATGGAAACTAAATTTGAAATGAGCTCAATGGGTCCAATTAACTTTTTCCTTGGTTTAAATATTAGACAGGGACCTGAAGGCATCTTTATTAATCAGGAAGCTTACACAAGGACTCTCCTTGCAAAATTTGGCATGATGGGAGATTCAAAGGTTAAAGTTCCAATGGCGTTCGGCACCAAGCTCACTCCATCCTTGGATAAGCCAGCAGTTGATATTACGCTATATCGCCAGATTATCGGTTCTCTGATGTATCTTACTGCTAGCAGGCCTGATATAATGTTCTCTGTATGCTACTATGCTAGATTTTCAGGCGAATCCACGTGAACCTCATATGCTTGCAGTGAAGAACATACTTCGTTATCTCAAGCGAACTACCTCTTTAGGTCTATGGTATCCTTCCAACTCAGGCTTCTTCGTTCAAGCCTACTCAGATGCAGACCTTGGAGGTTGTGGACTAGACAGGAAAAGCACCACTGGTGGATGCCAATTCCTTGACGGGAAGTTGGTTAGCTGGAAATCAAAGAAACAAACTTGTGTGTTTTTGTCTACAGCTGAAGCAGAATACATTGCAGCTGCCTCCTGCACTTCTCAAGTGATTTGGATCCAAAGTCAACTCCGGGACTATGGACTCAATATGAAAAAGATCCCTCTATATTGTGACTATGAAAGTGCAATTAGGATCTGTCATAACCAAGTGCAACACTCCAAGACCAAGCACATAGCACTGAGGTATCACTTCATTAAAGATCATGTGGAAGATGGGAACGTTGAAATTCATTTTGTTAGAATCACTGATCAACTGGCTGACGTCTTCACCAAAGCCCTTCCTGAAGCGTCGTTCAACAAAATTCTACAAGGGCTAGGCATGATGGAATCAGAGTCAGTACCACACACTACCTCTCAAACTCAAAAGTTACAAGCGAAATAGACCGAACGTTCGGGTTCGGGTCTTGTACTTATGTACCGAAATGAACCGAACGCTCGAGTTCGGTTGGATAATCTGCTTTTCGCTCATCAATCAAAGGTAGTTTTCTTGGTTGTAAATTTTATGTATAATTGTTCCAAATTCATTTATCTTATTGTCAAAATCATTCTCTCTTAGAAAATCTATTTTCTTTGGTGACCGAAATATACCGAACGTTCGGGTTCGGTTCCAAAATTTTTCTCAACCGAAATAGACCGAACGCTTGGGTTCGGTTCCTCAATTTTTCACAACCGAAATAGACTAAACGCTCGGGTTCGGTTCCAAAGTTTTTACCAACCGAAATAGACCGAATGCTCGGGTTCGGTTCCAAAGTTTTTTTTTTTTACCTTTTTATTTTCTTTTTCAGTCTTATTTTTTATTTTATTTATTTCTTTCAATTTTATTTCTCAAATATTCCAAAAATATTTTTTTTGTTGTTGTGTTCTATTCTTTTATTTTATTCAAAAACTCCAAAAATATTTTGTTCTTTATTTTCTTTTTGGCTTTAATTCTATTTGTGTGTTTGTTTGTGGGGAAATTGTTGAATTAGCTAAGTGTCCCTAGAAGCATGCTGTTGTATGTGGCCAAAGCTTCATCTGATTCTGAATAATAGCCTTAATGACTTGGTATACACAAACCTTGTCTTCCCAATTAGGCTATCACATTTATTCTAATCATGAGCTACCTAACTCTCTTCTCACAAGAGATAAGAATTTTCTGCTTAGTCCTATCTTTCACAGCAGAGGTACTTTGATTTCTTACACCATCTACATTACATTTCTCCATCACACTCATTTCACAAACGTAACCCTTGAGACTCTCAGAAATTACCACTGAGGTTTATGGTTACCCAATAACTGCGTTCATGATCTTAGTTTCGTGCCACTACGAGCTGAGTGAAACCTAAAATTCAATACCCAATACGAATTGACGGTAAACAATTAATTTACTCTAGTTTTCACTAATGAAATCTCAAAATTTTCTTTTGTTTGATTCCTATGAATTTGTTAAAACCAATAACATTTCTTCCCTTGGGATCCAGTTTTTAATTTTTGTTTGAGATTTTATATTTCCCAGCCAATTTAAAATTATTACCAACCTACTTGTTCAACAGACTACACCGGTCTCACAAGTACTTTGTTGACTTTCTATCTTATTTCAAGATTAGGAATGTTGAATCGAAGCGAAAGCCACCCTCAAAAGGCTAATTAAAAGAAGCCTTTCAACACTTCTTAATAAGTGTTTGACCGTTATTTCAACGGGAAACCAAACAAACACTTTAAGGTCTCTCTTGACTTTGGAGGAAGAGATTCGTGCCCGGGATCATTTGTTTCATGTCTTTATTGACATCACAATTTTTCCTAAAAGTATTGCATTATTTCTTTTCTTTTGCACCCTTAGCACGAAAATCTTTGATTTTCCAAAATTCCGGTTCTATTAATTACAGGCATTTTCATTGGATTGGTGGTTAATTAAAAGTTGTGGTTAATTTTAATCCACGTGGGAGCATTGTTCAAAAGATGCCGTTACATTTTAAAAGGATAAGATGATGACATGCTGACTCAGGCGGGAGTCTAATCGATTTGATTTCAAACGGCGCTAAAAGGGAACGCGTGCGAATTGGAAACGTCTTATCTCCATATGGCGTCGCAGAAGCGCGTGTGAATTTGAAACGGTTTATATTCAAACGGTGCTTGATGGGAGGCGTGTTCTTAGGGGTCTGACAATCTCTCTCATGTGTGATCATCAGCAACCCCAACTGTCACGCATCCGTCAACTCCGAAAAACCCTTCCATTCTCAATCGAAGATTTGGGAAGATCTTTCTCTCTCCTTAAACCCCAGTATAAAAGGCAACATAATCCTTCATTTACCTCTTTACCGCCATCAATATTCCCAGAGAGCAAAAATTCCTTGATTCTTTCTTGTTCATCATCTTCTTCACTCTCTTCAAGCAATGGCAGATTCATCTTCTGTTCACGCAACATCCCATATACTTCCCATTCGCCCTCAACAAAGCCTTATCGTTGATTTAACTCCTCTGTCTTACGACGCCTTCATGTTCCCCATAATCGAGTGCTTGAGATTTTCTCCGATCGCTCCTGCACTTACAAGAGCTGAATCAGTTCCAATGGAGTTCTTGTCGCAAATCTTTGCGACTGCTCATTATGACAAAGCAGTTGACAGAATCTTCTTTGACGTTTTTCAGCACAAAGCATCAATTTCCAAGCAACGATTTTGCTCCCTGTTAGGGTTTGAAGCTGATTCTACGAGGATTAATCATGAGACGATTCCACTGGGCACTTGTTCAATATGTTTTACAACATGGGTTATACGGAGGTGCTTACTTCAGTCACGAAATTCAAGAAGTCGTGCTTGCCTCCACAGTGGAACGGGACGTTCATTGTTTTATTCAAAGGCCTTTCTGAAAGGAGTGTTGGCTCTGATTGTGGCAGTCGACTATTTTTGTCAATCATGTATGGTATCTACAATGGCATCAATGTAGATTATGGGTCTGTTTTATGGCAACAACTCATCCAGAGTCTCTCCTCTTCTTCAAGGCATTCAGAGGTTTCTTATGCTAGGTTCTGGACCTTAATCACGAAATGGGTGATGGACAAGTACCACGTCCCCATTGTCGCCGGTGCTCCAATGTCTTCGATTGGTACATTCCATACCACGAACATCATTGTCTCAGATGCTTCCAAGTTTCCATTCAACGATTCAATTCCGGAAACTATGTATGGTGACGTTCCAGCTGATAGCCGGATAATCAGAACTTACAAAGAATTTAAGCGTTCTGGTCCGAGGGATCTCACTCCGGAGATGTTGAAGTCTATTCATGACGCCGACAAGCCTGCTCCAAGAGGCAAAAAGGCTGATAAGGGGAAACAGGTGGCGAAAGGAGCTAAAGGCCCGTCTCCAAAGAAGAGGAAACCTACAAAGGCTGCTCAGTCTCCGCAGCAAAAGAGACGAAAAACCCAACCCAGGAGAAAGCTGGTTATCGCTTCCTCCTCAAGCGAGTCTGAGGGTGAGAGTTCGGATTCTGACGACTCTCCACGAGGCAACACTCCACCCAGATCTCCTACCCCTAAAGTTCAAATCCCTCCTTCTCCAATTCCCTCTCCTCCTAAAACTATTCCTACTTCCATTCCCACCATAAACTCCTTTACACACATTCCAAACACTTCAATCCCAATGCCACCACCAATATTCACCGACGCAACCACAACATCCACTGCAAATGTTAGAGCCAACGTATCTAATACAGGGGTTCATACTGCTGCACCCAAAACCACTCAAGCACTCGAAACCACCAACGCACCCGAAACTACCAAAGCACCCGAACCTACCCCCACACCTACACCCGAAACAACCCAACCCGAACCTACCCATACTACTGTACCACCAGCTTTTCCACCACCACCATCTCATGGTCATGCCTCCGAGGGAGAAGAAACATTCCTTGGCGGGGAAAATATGACGTTTGACTCGGTCTACTATAGTCCGTTTTGTTGGATTAATGTCTAAGTCCATAACTATATTTGGTAAGACTTGACCCGACCCGGCATGGTCCATTTGGGTTGCATACCATCATGCACTTGAATGAGAGAAATAAGACACTTATGGTTATTAATATATTATAAGTTCTAGTATATTAATAATAAGAATAATAAGATTATTTAATTAGTATTGATCAAGAATTAATCTAGGATTAATTAAGTGATCAAAAGAAGACTAATTAAATATATGGGTTGATTGTGTAAATCATCCATACTTGTATAGTGGGCTAATGCTCCATGGATAATCAAGTTGGGCTAAAACCCATAGGATGGTCCATGGATGCTCCATGGTGTATTTGTACCCATGGATCCAAGGAAATGGAAAGCCATGACAATTAAGAGTTTACCCTAATTGTGTAACTATATAAGCATCTTATTATTGAGGAAAAATCGGCCACTAGAGATAGTGAAGAAAGGGCTAGCCGATTTTGAAGAGTGTAGAATTCTCTCAAGTTATTCTAAGTGTTTTGATGATTGTGATTCCATTTGAGGTGTCACACTTGGGGCACTAGGCACTCAAGCTTCATGAAGACATTCTACACCAAAGAGGTATGCATTCTATCTTGCTATAGTTATTGTTTTGTATGCTAGATTAGGATAATACCTTGGAAGTTCTTATTTGCATGTATAATAGAGAAAACATAGATCCAAGGTATTTAGGGTTGCATGTACACTTAGGAAGTGTTAGAATGCTCAAAACCCAACAGTGGTATCAGAGCCACGGGTTGTTTTCTGTTATATTGATGCAAATATTTTATTTTCAAAGTTGAAAAAAAAAAGAAAAAAAAACATGAAGTTTGTCAAATTTTACGATAATTACTTGTTCTTGTGAAAAACTAATTATTTGTAAAATTTGAATAATTTGCTTTATGAGTTGAATTAGGTCAAATTTAATAAAAGATAAAATAATATGATTATTTTATTAGTTTTAAAAGTTTGATCTAAAGAGTTTTATTTTTTGAAACCTCCATAAGTTATGGATATGAAAAGGTTTTAAAAAAAAATTGATTCAAAGTTTTTTTGGAGTTACAAAATTTGGTGTTAATGTTTTAAAGGATTACATAACTTAAGAATAAGTTATGGATCACCAAAAGTTTTTTGTGTTATCTTGTTTTATGAGTGAATTTAGATTAATGATGAAAATTATGTGATAGTTGGTTTTAATCCAAATTAATCTAAGAATTGATTCTAAAATGTGTTTTTGTAACTTGTCCTCAAGTTATATGAAAAGTCACATTTAAGAATCATAAAACTCATAAAAATTGGCAAAGGTTACAAAAATGAAGAGTCTAGTTCTAATTAAATGGTTTTATGACTCCATAACTTGTCCTCAAGTTATGGAGGACCAAGAGTCTCTTCATTTAATAAAATAAAAAAAAAATAAAAAAAAAGGTGTAACCTTAATTAATTTCATAAGTTATAAAATAAAGAAAAGTTAATTCTTTTATTAGTTTAAAGTCTTCCATAACTTGTCCTCAAGTTATGGAACTTGAAGAGTTTTTGGATTAAAACTACTTTAAACACATAAGTTATGGAATTAATTAGTTTTGAATAGTTTCAAAACTTGCCCTCAAGTTTCGGAATTTGTAAAGTTTTCTCTTATGAATACTTTAATTCCAAGTTAGCCCTTAGAATTTTAAAAGTTAAAATTCAACCCTTATACTTTATAATATTATAAGTTAATAATATATATATATATATATATATATATATATATATATATATATATATATATATATATATATATATATATATATATGTATAAGAGTAAAGTCAGTCTTACCGCTAGTACGCCTCATTCACGAAGCCGGTCTATAAGGTGGGTATAAGGTTGTTGCCTATAAAATGGCAACTTAATGGGTGTCCACTCTCACCCACCGCTTGCTTGACTAGTGGAGGGTCGTTAGCCGAACGGGTTTGACATGACTAGAATTCTCCCTTCATTAAAAGTATTAATGATAATACTAAGTAACTAAACTCTTAATAATACCCAATCTTAGTTACTTAGGAAAAATGTGAATAAGGTGCTAATCCATGAAATTACACTTTACACTTTGTCTAAGTCGTTAGTGGAGCGTGTGTGGTTAACCGGCACACTAACTTGGACTTAACAAGGTAGGTAAAGGGTGACTTAATATTTATCATAGTATCGATGGAGCGTGTGTGGTTAACCGGCACATCGATTGAGGGGTAATTTATTAAGGGTACCAAGTGATTTGCATGGTTACTTCACACCTTGTTTTGTGATCCTCGGCATCCCAGTCACAAAACCTGAAGGGCACACTCGAGATTGAAACATGCCTTTGAAAAGTTCAATGAATCTCAAAGATCTAGGAGTTTCAAAACCAATTAAAACCTAATAATACATTTCGTTTATCTTGGTGGAAATTGGTGAATCGTCATTCACCTACCTTCAAATATTTTATAGCTTGGATTACGACATACCTCTTCTAAGTTATAAAATAGTTTGTTGGGTCCTAGCCTTAATATTTCATATTGGGTGTCATATTAAGGACTTAAGATCAACTATCTTGAATATCTCCCAAAAGATGTCTGGTTTAGACACTTATGATCTTCCCAAATCTCTTGAAACAAGGTTTCCTAATGAAGATGATGTCCCATGGATATCATACTTCTTTCTCCTCCTCCAATTATTCTCCCCAACCCACAAGTTCTTGAAAAAAGTTTAAGGTCACTCAAGCCCTATTGGCAAGGCAAGGTCTAGGTGTGGACACATCTTGGAGATGTAGTCACATATTGACAAGCCGGGAGAGTTGGGTGTCAAAGTCTTGAGAAAGTTGGTGGTTCAACTACTTTCTAAGTCACATAGTGAGTTCCTTTGGGACACCTATGAAACAGACTATGACAAGACCCTTATGATCTTATCTATTTGTTAAGATCAACTTCCTTAAAACTTGATGGACATTGACAATAGTGACACAGGAAATCCGAAAAGCATTCTCTTCCCAGTGGAAAGGGATCGGCCATAGTCAACTCGGTTGACCAAATGGTAAAGAGAAAAGCTAAGTCTGTGATAGTCCCGTGTACCTTTATCAAAGGGTCCATATGTTTATATTGCCAAAGGAAGGGGCATTGGTTGCGAAGCTGCCAGATTTACCTAAGGATGTTAAAGTCAATAAGTTTGACTCCACTTCAGGTAAATTCCACTATCTAACTCTGTTAAGTTTCTATTCTGAGATTCTTGATACATGATGTGACTGGGTCACATGGTGATGTTTAAGAATCAAAGAAAAGTGAAGAAACTTAAAGAAAGAATATGCTGAATCTGATCGCGTAGATGGATTTCTATCGCGTAGCCTGAAAAATCGGATTCGTGAGCTACTTCTCAGGAGTTATGAGATATTGCTTAGGAATAGATAACAACAAGTTTTCATATGGATTGTAAGGATAAGTTTTTCCGCAAAGTTTTAAAATAAAAAGAAAATTTTTGATTTTATTTATTTTAAAATATCCTTACAATGGCATTTGGAAAGAAAATTGTTGCTTATAAGATTCCATTAACAGCAAGAGTGGAAACATGAAATTGATTCTTTCATTTGTGGTAATGTCTAAATTTACCAAATAAGGAAAGATTCTCATCACCCAAGTTTCAAGTGGACCGGAACTTGGAATCATGCAAGTTGTATAGCATGATGAATGAGAACTTTCAAGTTTTGGAAAAATTAAGACTAATTACTTGTTCACATGGATGTGTGAGTCAAGTAAAGGACTAAGGGATCGAGTACACATTCTTGTGCACTGATTAAGTCCACCACAAAA
The DNA here is from genome assembly GCF_002870075.4 of Lactuca sativa. Classification (NCBI taxonomy): domain Eukaryota; kingdom Viridiplantae; phylum Streptophyta; class Magnoliopsida; order Asterales; family Asteraceae; genus Lactuca; species Lactuca sativa. The sequence goes on from NC_056625.2 coordinate 318,108,978, forward strand.
GATCGATAAGAAGAATCAAATTAGGCAGAAGGATAAAAGTTTCTCAAATCTGAAAAGATGGGAGAGTACTTTAGTATCAGTTTTGTGATCATCTTAATGATTAAGAAACCATATCACAATTAGTTCTCTAAGGAAATCTTAGTGCATTCTTATGACTAAGAAGAGGAACTTGAATTGTTGAAATGGTTAAATCAAGAAGATGAGTCATACTTCGTTCCAATACAAGTCTTAGAGTCATACTCCAAGATTGTCATTTGAGTGACATGTCTTAAAGAAGGTTTAAAACACTTGTCAAATGTAAGAGTAAAAGTTTTCTACTCTTGTACATTTGAAATTGGTAAGTTGTGATGTTTTGGATAAAACAAAGACCAACTTAGGCCAATTGTGTGAAGTGTTTGTCTTGATTAGAATCCACACTATCTCTTGGATATTTGACAAGGGAGTCTTATAGGTCAAGAGGTCAGTGGGAGTCTTAAAAGTCTTGAAAGTCTCAAGAACTAATCAAGAGTAAAACCTGAAGTTCTTCACTAGCACACGACTTGAGGTTTATAACCTATCGTGTTGACATATTCTGTGCCCATTCCAGTTAAAGTTGGTTTTGCATTTGAGTTCTTAGAGTTCTCAATTTGTTGCACAACAACTTGGAAGCAATGGCAGGCCCTTGAGCTGCCAGGTGGCAAGAAGTTAAGATTGAGTTCAATCCATATGAGTTTGGATTTGTCATTATCCTTGTCTTGTGACTATGGTTTTGACAATTCACATGGATAAGAACACATACGCCATTAAATCTAAGTGTCATAAGGTTTCTCTCTGATTCATGAAAATGATGGTGAGGAAACACTTTCACTAAGTAGATTTTAGCTAGATAGCAATTGTGATATTTGCATTCTCAAAGTCGTTAGTGGAGCGCGTGTGGTTAACCGGCACACTAATATGGACTTGTGAGAAGTGGCAAAAAAGGTCTAGCCATTATGATTACGACATACCTCTTCATAATTGTTTAGACCCACAAGTGTGCTATCTAAGGGAAGGTGTATGATTTTGATAAAGACTTATCAAAACAATCTAGTATCAGAAATCTGAACTTTGGTAAGAAAGTCAGCTGATTTCTGAGTACATGTCAAAGCTAGTGGGAGCATAAGTGTTATGCTAATAATCATCATGTTAGTGGGAGCATGATAATTATGATAAGTATTGCAAGTTAGCAATGTTAATTATAGAAAACAAAAGTTTCAATTGGGAAAGAGTTGTTTTGCTATAATTAAGGGAGAGGAAATTATACTTCATCTCAAATCTATAAGCTTAGATCGTGAGGTTTTAATCATTTAGTCAAGGATATATATGAATTTCATGTTGGAATGGCTCAACATAAGGAAATTCTGTATACGGGTCCATTATTTGCGTTCTAAAATTCGATTATGATTACGGCATCCCTTTTCATAATCTGAATTATGAGAACTTGGCAAATAGAAATGGAAATATTATAGCAAAAGACTGGTTTAGTCTTATGTAAGACATCATGAATCGTGTCCCATATGCTTTGGATATAGGATCGATTACATGTGCTATAATCATCCGTTCTAAAATTTTCCAAATGCCTGGGGCATTAAGAAGGGAAAAAGGTTTAGAACTGGATATGACTAAAAGGATTAAACAATTGTCGAGGACAATCTAAGGTTTACCAAAGATTGGTTGCTCAAGGACAATTGGAAGTATAGTGATAATTCTGGAAGGACCATATTGACATAGTCTGTAAGGAGGCAACTCTTGTTCAGAAGTGATAGTCAAAATGGAATCTGGAAATGTTTCAAAGTTAGAAATTTCAATCTGTGTAAGATTAAGGAAACTTAATGCAAGAAGGATATTTCCAAGGAGTTGATCTCCTTTGGAATGCTCTGTAATGATTGTTGTCAAGTCTTTATGACTTTGTGCATAATCATTACAAGAGTATCAATGCATATAAGTTTAGAATCTAACAGATTTCAGTAAATGGCATGAATTTGGAATTCTTGCATTTGCAGTAAGGATTTGGGAGTGTGAAAAGAGAATCATTAAAGTTATGTTCAATGGATCTAGTTCACAAAGTAAAGATCATAGACAAACATAGTATGCATACTTGGTGTGTGGCATGACTAGTGTTTAAGAAACATAGTGTACATGCTTGGAGCATGGGACAACTATTGTTTTAAATTCAAGAATAAAGTTGATAGCTGAAACAGTATACAATGAATAATGTGTAATCATATGGTGATAAATAAAAGGTGTTTTATTTATGTTCAAAGAGTTGATACCATATTGGATTCAATTATTATTGTGTTTCACTTTGCATGTTTTGACTTCCCGAATAAACTGGGTTATTCTTCCGGAATGACTAAGTTATTCAAACCATCCACAGTCGGTCATATTTTGGAAGTAGATATGAATTAAGACTGTCATGATGGGTTGTAGAGGTCTAAGGTGTTGGACAAGGCTACAACAATCATGAGTGCTCATAAGTTCTGAGTATTGGATTCAACCCGCGCTCATTGGAATCACTTCATGGATTTTATCACGAGTGATCATGAGACGATAATATCTTATATTCTTCAAACCTAGAGATATGAGTTGTTACTATGAGTTGATAGTACATTGATTGCACGAAACCGCATTTGGTAACTCTGTGCTATAAAACGTGCCTTTGTGTATGATTCAACAAGTAGTAGAACAAGCCATATGAGTCGAAGTTTATCCGTTCCTTTTACCTTCGGGATAAAAGCGATATCTGTGGGCCCCTCGATGATTTGATGATGACAAATGGAAGTGCTCGGCCGGGCCAGGACTGATTTGATTTGTTCAATTAGTCAGTTGTCATAAATCGGAAATCGGGAAACAACAAATGGACAGAGAGAATGATTATAATCCATGTCTCAGTCCATATGATATCTAGAATGGAGGAATATATGATCCCTTATCTAATGGACAAGTCACTGACAAAGGTCAGAGTTCATCTACAAGGTCAGAGTTCGACAGAAGCTTTTGAGAGCTACGATTGCCGGTTGGTTCCTGAAGTCATACGCAATAATAGTTTTAGACTTATCCAAGTGGGAGACTGTTGGATTAATGTCTAAGTCCATAACTATATTTGGTAAGACTTGACCCGACCCGGCATGGTCCATTTGGGTTGCATACCATCATGCACTTGAATGAGAGAAATAAGACACTTATGGTTATTAATATATTATAAGTTCTAGTATATTAATAATAAGAATAATAAGATTATTTAATTAGTATTGATCAAGAATTAATCTAGGATTAATTAAGTGATCAAAAGAAGACTAATTAAATATATGGGTTGATTGTGTAAATCATCCATACTTGTATAGTGGGCTAATGCTCCATGGATAATCAAGTTGGGCTAAAACCCATAGGATGGTCCATGGATGCTCCATGGTGTATTTGTACCCATGGATCCAAGGAAATGGAAAGCCATGACAATTAAGAGTTTACCCTAATTGTGTAACTATATAAGCATCTTATTATTGAGGAAAAATCGGCCACTAGAGATAGTGAAGAAAGGGCTAGCCGATTTTGAAGAGTGTAGAATTCTCTCAAGTTATTCTAAGTGTTTTGATGATTGTGATTCCATTTGAGGTGTCACACTTGGGGCACTAGGCACTCAAGCTTCATGAAGACATTCTACACCAAAGAGGTATGCATTCTATCTTGCTATAGTTATTGTTTTGTATGCTAGATTAGGATAATTCCTTGGAAGTTCTTATTTGCATGTATAATAGAGAAAACATAGATCCAAGGTATTTAGGGTTGCATGTACACTTAGGAAGTGTTAGAATGCTCAAAACCCAACACGTTTCAAGTACAGAGCGATGATGATGATGACGCTCCGGTTACAAAGAAACATCTCAAGGAGCTCCATGACAAGGTTGACTTGCTCATTGCCTCCTTTTCCACGTCTCAATCCTCACTTTCTGAAGCTGCAGTTCAGAAGATTGTTGATGCTTTCTCAAAGGCTCAGCAAGATCTCTCGCTTCTGCAACCTCCGCCATTTATGCCTCAACAAAAGCCTGTCAGGCTGGGACCGAAAAAGTCGATAAACTATTTTCTGATGCCTCTGCCCTGTTAAAGTCTTTACAGGAGAGTGCGAATGCCGCTAAGACTACGTTGGAACCAATTGTTCAACAGTTGGCCACGTCTGTCTCCACTGAGTTGAAGTCCTTCGCTTCATTTCGTCAAACGCTCTCAGACGACAACTCAGCATTTCATGCTACTATTGACGAGTGTCTCTCAAAGCTCCAAGCCGATTTGGCTGCTGAGAACTCGTTGATGGATGTTCTAGCCAGGAAGACCACTGCTCTGAAGGTCAAGAGTGTTCAACTCTCTAACTCTCAACAGGAGGTTGATTCTCTTCGGTCTGAAAGGGAGGTGATTAAGTCGTGTGTTTCGGATGTCCACTCTGCCATATCCAACATCCTTGAAGCACATGATCCCATCCTGAACTACACTGTGAGGCGAGACCTTGCAGAGAAGCTTGCTCCCGCCCTTGCCCTGCTAAGAAAAATTGAAGGGCTTCTTGATTTCGTGTCCATTCCGAAACAAGGGGGAGAGAAGGAGTCCATGTCTCAACTACCTCCATCCTCAAAGGCAACTCACACAACCGAACCTCCTCCAGTAGGTCAAGCCTCCGGTTTTGGTGTGAAAGATAAAGGCAAGAATATTGCTGAGGATGAAGATGAAGATCAAGAGACTATCGCTGATCTTTTAAAGTGAAAACGTCGAGTCGATGATGCTGATATCAGTGCTCGTGTGGCTAAAGAAGCTGAAGAAGCAGAAAGAAAACAGAAGGAAGCCCACGACCTTCTTGAGAGTAGGAAAACTCTTTTTCCTGTCTGGACTCTCGAGAGGATGATAAAAGAAGCCATCGACACTCCAAGCATGTTGTGGCTGGAACCTGTTTTATCGCTTGATTGTTCCAACACTGTCGACTCTCAATTCGACATGCCTCTGACCCGAAAGGCGTTCATCTTTCACGCCTTCGCCAATGTTTCAGAGTTCCCTCATCCTCATCCACAGGTTGATCAGGACTTGATTAATTTCTATCTGAAGGCTGCTCATCCTCAATATCAGACTTGGAGCGCTCAGAAAATTATAAACGTTCAGGTCTTTAAGCCGTACAGTGAAGGGAACTTCATCAACGTTCGGTTCAAGGTGCTTCGGGGATCTGCCAAAACCGAACATGCCATTTCTTTAGCAGATCTTCTGAACCTCAATCCCCATGATTGGATAATCTTGCACAACATCCTTCTGACCAACGAAGCTGAAAACGGTGTGATCATCGACCATTTCAAAAGGATGCTCGTGTGCTACATCATGGAAGTTGCACTGATGGATCAGGAGATAGCAAGCGTATTCAAGAAGAAACCAACAATATCTCCTGTTGGCTCGACCAGTGATCTGAATCAAATGCAGATGGGTAAAATTGACTCGAGACGGAATTCAGTCATGTTCACTAGGAACGAAGGACAGAAATGTCTTTTTGCCTTAGCTGATAAACATCTGTACACCACTGCTTGCCTAGAGCATGTGTTGGGGATCATCCACAGATGCAAGCAAAACACAGCGGATGATATCAAGTACTTCGACGACATGATACATTGGTACATTCGGTTCAGACAGACGATCCTTGCGCTAATCTCTCGTTTGTTTGATACCACAAAGAAAGTTCTCGCTGCTGGCCCAAGCAAGAAGAAGAAGTAGTCTCGCTCCAATTTGGCGCAAAGGGTGAGATTGTTGGGTCGTGTTTTGTTAAGTATTGCGTCGATTGGGTTCGCTAGTTAGTCTAGTTTTGTAACTCCGGTTTGGGCCTGTCCAACCGTGAGCTTGATAGGGTTTATTATAAATATAGGTGCTTGCATGCATCTTAGGTTAACGACTGAAACGATAGTAACAAAAGAATAGTTCGATCAGAGTAGTTTCATTATCGTTCTTGTAACCCTAAATCCTCTACAGCGGAAGTTCTTAGTCGAGCTCTGCTGAGGATTGATCGAATTAATCATTCGACATATGGTGATTCAACTTTGTCTTGTTTATTATTTTATGTTCTTCGCACTACCTGTTACAAATATCTAATCGATCTTCAAGTTTATTTAATAACTTATCAATTTCTATACCTCTGAGGCATTCCATAAGGGTTAGGAATGCTCCTGAGTATTACTATGGATTCCATATTACTGCAGAAGGAGATAAACTTATCAGTGACGAGACACTGATAGGTCTGGATGGACCTAACAGTTAAGCGGAAGCCATTGCAGGCCCTGGTCAGCCAAGTGGAAAGAGGCAATGGACAGCGAAATACAGTCCATGTATGACAGTAGGGTGCAAATGGGTCTTCAAGAAGAAGACCGACATGGATGGTAAAGTACACACTTATAAGGCTAGACTGGTTGCAAAGGGCTTCTCTCAAATTCCTGGAGTGGACTATGATGAGACCTTTTCTCCAGTAGTCAAGATTAAGTCTATTCGGGTTCTGTTAGCCATAGCTGCATTTCATGACTATGAAATATGGCAAATGGATGTCAAAACCGCTTTCCATAATGGAAAGTTGGCTGAAGATGTTTACATGAGTCAGCCAGAGGGTTTTGTCAGCAACGAGTACCCTAATCGAGTGTGTAAGCTTGAGAAATCCATTTATGGATTGAAGCAAGCACCTCGCAGATGGAATCTTGGCTTTGATGAAAAGGTCAAGGAATTTGGCTTTTCTAGGAGTGAAGATGAGTCTTGCGTGTATGTCAAGGCTAGTTGGAGTATAGTTAGCTTTTTGGTGTTGCATGTGGATGACATCCTACTCATAGGAAATGACATCCCAACTCTACAGGAAGTTAAGTCCTGGCTTGGGAAGTGTTTCTCTATGAAGGACCTAGGAGAAGCTACCTATATTTTAGGGATAAGGATCTTGAGAGATCGGAGTAAAAGACTAATTGGACTTAGTCAGAGTACCTACTTGGATAAGGTGCTGAAGAGATTCAGCATGCAGGACTCCAAGAAAGGAGAGTTACCCATCCAAAGCAACACTAGATTGAGTAAGACACAAAGCCCTAGCATTGAGGCTGAGATAGCAGAAATGAGTCGAATACCTTTTGCTTCGGCTGTAGGATCGATCATGTATGCTATGACGTGTAATCGACTTGATGTAGCCTTTGCCCTGAGCATGGTTAACAGGTATCATGCGAACCCTGGCAAGGCACACTGGAATGCGGTAAAGAATATCCTCAAGTACCTACGGAGGACTAAGGACTGGGTCCTTACTCTCAGTGGGAGTGATGACTTGAGAGTTGTAGGGTATAGTGATGCTAGCTTCCAGACTGATAGGGATAATTTCCGCTCTTAGTCAGGCTGGGTCTTTACCCTAAATGGAGGAGCAATTTCTTGGAAGAGTTCCAAGCAAGAGACAGTGGCTGATTCAACTTGTGAATCGGAGTATATTGCAGCTAGCGAGGCGGCAAAGGAGGCGATATGGCTGAAGAACCTCATTGGAGACCTTGGAGTTGTACCAGCTAATAAAGAGCCAATGGAGATTTTCTTTAATAGTGAAAGTGTTGTTGCCTTAGCCAAGGAACCAAGGTATCACGGGAGATCCAGACACATCGACAGAAAATACCATTTTATCAGACATCGAATAGAAGAAGGACTCCTCGTGGCAAAGAGGGTATCATCGGATGAGAACCCAGCAGATCCCCTCACGAAGGGACTGACTCGGGTTTAGCATCTCCAGCATGCTCGGAGCATAGGGCTGAAGGATGATATTAGATTTAGTAGATAGATAACCTCGAAATTTGTAAAGTGTAATTGACATTAGATGATGAATAAAAGGTGTTTTATTTATGAGTAAAGTGTTGCTATCTCTTGTCGATCGTTTACTATATTTCTTTTGCATGTTTTGACTTCCAGAATAATTATGTTTGGTATATCATATTATTCAAACCTCCACAGTCGGTCATATGTCGGAAGTAGGTATGAATCAAGACTGTCATGATTGGTTGTAGAGGTCTAAGGTGTTGGACAAGGCTACAACAATCATGAGTGCTCATAAGTTCTGAGCATTGGACTCAACCCACGCTCACTAGAATCACTTCATGGAATTCTATCTCGAGTGATCGTGAGACGGTAATATCATATAAGTCTTCAAACCTAGAGATATGATTTGTTACTTACAAGTTTGTTATGCATTGATTGTACGAAAACGCATTGGTAACTCGATGTTATAAAACGTGTTTTTGTGTGTAATTCAATGAGTGGTAGAACAAACATATGAGTCGAATTTTATCTGTTCCTTCTTGGATTAGAAGCTGATATATGGGCCCCTCGATGATTTTGTTTTGACCTATGTACCAGGCCCAGTCAGAACTAAGTTAATGTGTTCAATTAAGTTCTTTGTCAAAAAAATCGGACATCGAGAAACAAACTGCTGGACAATAAGTAAGACATTGTTCCATGTATTTGTCCGGCTGATATCTAGAACAGAGGATTATATGATTCCTTATCTTAAATGGCGTATCATCATCTTCTCAGTTCCGAGAGACCTTGAAAGAGCTACGATTTCCGGTCGGTTCCTAAAGTACTGGAGTTATAGTTATTAGACTTAGCCAAATGGGAGACTGTTGGATAAGGTGTATAAGTTCATAACTATTTCGGGTCAGTACTTGACCCGACCCGGCATGGTCCATTTGGGTTGCATGGCACCATGCAATTGGATAAACTAAATGAGAGAAATAACACTTGGAGATTATTAATATATTATAAGTTCTAATATATTAATAATATTATTTGATTAGTTTGATCAAGAATTAATTTAGAATTAATTAAGTGATCAAAGGATAACTAATTAAATATATGGGTTGATTATGAAAATCATTCATATCTTGTATAGTGGGCTAAGAGGCTCCATGGATTATCAAGTTGGGTTCCACCCATAGGATGCTCCATGGGAGTTACAAACCCATGAGTCATGGAAATGAAGAGTCATGACACATTAGGGTTTACATGGTATAACCCTAGATGTGTCAACACTATATAAGGATCCCATTCTCCACCAAAATCGGCTACACATAAGAAACTAGAGGGCTAGGCCGATTTCAAGAAGTGTGTATTCTCTCAAAGGTCTTTCCAAGAGCATTTGAGGCATCACACTTGGGGTGCTAGGATCACAAGGTTTCTAGGAACATAAGCAACAACAAGGTAAGTTATTCTATCTTTCATTCAAGTTAAAATTGTTCCCCATGTATGCTAGATAGGAATATAACCTTGGAATTCAACTTTGCATGATAATTTGACAAACATAGATCCAAGGTTATTAGGGTTGCATGTACACTTAGGAAGTGTTAGAATGCTCAAAACCCATCAATAACCCCCAGACTCACCCTATCCGGCATCTGAAAGGAAAACACTGACTAATGCCTAGGCTGTGGTCTGAACCTCCAGACTCACCCCTATCCGGCATCGGAAAGGAAAACACTGACTCATGAAGCTCGTCCGATCACTTCCAAAAGAAACGAAGACTCCAAATCTGTTCAAAATAAAAGCATAGGGAAAATACTAATAAAGTACTCACGTACGCTCCCGTACCCCGACACGTAATAGTGTCAAAAAGAAGAATTAATGGATGAACACATAGTTCAAAAACACCTAAGGAACATATAGTTCAAGAACACTTTATGAACATATAGTTCAAACATACGTACCGATTGCGAGTCTACTAACGTTCTACTGGACTATCTAAAATAGTCTGTGGCCATTGTCTAAACTCTGTTAGATGACTAGATCATCTTAAACATCGATACCTTTCATCACTTTATTTTATCACACACCAACTATCTACCCATGTTCTACCCTACATATTTGTAGATAAAAATATATATACAGTTTAAAACTTGTATAGAATATCAACACAACAGTCACCTCAAATAAACAATTAATATATTTACACGTAACACGTATTTTAAGGTAAATACTACATATCTATGTGTAAATTGAAAGTGAATATACACTCACTTGATTTGATGATAATCTGGCAGCAATTCGTTTCCTAAAATGATCGTTTCTAATAAAACCGAGAGTTTTTTTGAGAAATCGGGCTCTGCTAAAGGTCGGGCTTCAAAACCGAAAAGATAAATTTTCCAGGCCTTCGGGCACTCCGGGACGTGTTCCGGGCGTTGGAAATGATCTTGGGGCATCGGGGGAAGCGAAAATGGCTAAAATGATCTTGGGGCATCGGGGGAAGCGAAAATGATCTTGGGTCAGATCACGTGGGTTGCATGCGAGGATCACGTGGCTACTGTTCATGCGAGGGTGACTCAGCAAATTTCGCCACATGGCATATGCGAGGAGAGGACACGTGGCAAAAGCGTGACTATGCGAATTTTCTCGAATTTTGTGCAAAAACTTCTAAAATCCATAACTATCGCATACGAGCTCCGTTTTTGACGTTCTATATATGCACGCGTAGCTAATATTACGCTCTACAACTTCCATTTAGACTTCGTCGGCTAATTTTGAATTTAATTTTTATATTATTATTTTTAACAGACCGGGACAGGAAATATGTTAAAAATACATAACTTCTTCATCTGACGTCCGTTTTCGTCAGACTTTTTACCGTTGTGCTACTAATGACGAGACCTTCAATTCTCGTTTAGGTTGTGTCGGCTACAAATCACTCGATCTAAAATTTGAGTTTTTTGCTGTCTACTACTAAGCTGAAACTTCGAAAAATCATAACTTCCACATACGAAGTCAGATTTGGGCGTTCTTTTTATCGAACTTCTCGGTTTAACGAATACTACGACTTTCATTTAGATTACTAAGGCTAAAAAGTAGTTTATCAAAAACTCACTTTTTACGACATTCGGTATCGTGCCGGTATTGTCGCGAAACTTCGACAGGTCATAACTTCTTCGTTATAACTCGGATTTCGGCATTCTTTATATCCTCGAAATCCTTGTTTCGACCACTACGACTTTATATAAAGATATCGGACTTATCTCACACTTTAATTTTGATGCTTAGTTTTATTCTTAATGAATTAAATCCTAATAATTAAGCATAAAACACCTAATTCACATAATTCCTTTTCATTTATTCTAAATGAGTTACAAAGGTTAACCTAGACCATTATGTCAATATTAATGCCTAGCCGGGAAACACGAGCATTACATTAGTAATGGATTAAGTTTAGATTTAAATAATTGTTGCTACTCGCCAGATATGGCAAGTAACATCATTTCATTTAATGGTTTGTTTAGACAAGGATTTAGATATTCGTTTAATAATGAGAATGGTTCGATTCATGCTTATCTAAATGGTGTTTTATATTTTGAAGCAATGCCTTGTAATCGAATTCATGAGACTATTATGATTGTAGATAACTTAGGAAATGATGTTTTATGCATGGATTCTTCCAATGGTATGGATAAAGCATGTTTGTGGCATTGTCTTCTTGGACATGTCAACAAGAAGCGCATAGCCCAACTCCAAAAGGATGGAGTGTTGGAGTCATTCGACCTTAGGGAAGATGACACATGTGAATCTTTTTTGCTTGGAAAGATGACCAAGTCACCCTTCACTAGTACTTGTGAGAGAGGTGAGGGTTTATTGGATCTCATACATACCGATGTATGTGGACCCTTTAGATCCACCACAAAGGATGCGAACCGCTTCTATGTGACTTTCACCGATGATTATAGTAGATATGGGTATATTTACATAATCAAGCACAAGTCAGAAACGTTTGAAAAGTTCAAAGAATTCAAACATGAAGTGGAGAATCAATTGGGCAGAAAAATCAAGATGCTTCGATCCGATCGAGGAGGAGAATACCTAAGTCTTGAATTCCACGACTATCTCAAAGAATGCGGAATAGTTTCGCAATTGACACCACCGAGGACACCGCAGTTGAATGGTGTGGCAGAAAGGCGTAATCGAACCTTGTTAGACATGGTTTGTTCTATGATGAGTCGTGCTTCACTACCTATCGCATTATGGGGGTATGCCTTAGAGACTGCTGCCCATATCCTTAACCGAGTCCCTACAAAGAAGGTTGCCAAAACACCTCATGAGACATGGACATGGAAAGCTACCTCGTTAGCACATATCAAGGTTCGGGGCTGCGAGGATTTCGTAAGACGAGATACTCGCGACATGCTCGAACCTCGTAGTGAGCGATGTATTTTCATCGGCTACCCGCAGAAATCCTTTGGATATCTCTTCTATAGACCGAATGATAATGTTGTCTTCGTTGCAAGGAGAGGGGTTTTCCGAGAGCGGGAACTCATAAGCCCAGGAGACAGTGGGAGGCAGATCGAACTTGAAGAGATTCAAGAATCGAGTAATGAAGGAACCTCTGCCGCTGTAACTCAACCCGAGGAGGATACTCCGGTTGAACCAATTGATGAGTCCTTACCTCTTAGATGTTCCGAAAGAGTTAGAGTTCAACCTCAGTTTTATGGTGTTCATATTACTACCGAAGGGGACACGTATATTAATGATGGTACACTAATAAATCTAGATGAACCTAATAGCTATAAGGAAGCCATGACAGGCCCGGAGTCTGTAAAATGGAAAGAGGCAATGGACAGCAAGATTCAATCCATGTATGACAACCAAGTTTTGAATTTGGTTGATAACGTACCCAGACGTAAGCCCGTTGGGTGCAAATGAATCTACAAGAAGAAGACCAACGAGGATGGGAATGTACACACATATAAGGCGCGATTGGTTGCAACAGGCTTTACTCAAACTCCCAGAGTTGACTATGATGAGACCTTCGCACCAGTTGCGAAAATAAAGTCTATTAGGGTGATGCTAGCCATAGCCGCTTTTCATGATTATGAGATATGGCAAATCGATGTCAAGACCGCTTTCCTTAATGGGAAGTTGGCTTAAGATGTTTACATGGCTCAGCCAGAGGGTTTTGTCAATACAAAGCATCCAAATAGAGTGTGCAATCTTGAGAAGTCTATTTATGGGCTTAAGCATGTGTCTCGCAGATGGAATCTTTGCTTCGATGAGAAAGTCAAAGAGTTTGGATTTATACGAAGCAAAGATGAATCATGTGTATATGTCAAAGCCAGTGGGAGTATATTCAGCTTCATCGTTTTTTATGTTGATGACATACTATTCATAGGAAACGACGTCCCGACACTTCAGGAGGTTAAGTCCTGGCTCGGGAAGTGCTTCGCTATGAAGGACATCGGAGAGGCTTCCTATATCTTGGGAATAAGGATAGTGAGAGAACGAAGTAAGAGACTAATAGGACTTAGTCAGAACACTTACTTAGATAAAGTACTTAAATGTTTTAGTATGGAGAATTCAAAGAAGTGAGAATTACCGATACAAAGTAATGCCAAGTTGAGTAAGACTCAATGTCCGAGTACCGAAGCCGAAATAGCATAGATGAGCAGAGTACCTTACGCTTCCATAGTTGGCTCAACCATGTATGCTATGACTTGTACTCACCCTAATGTAGCCTTTGCTTTGAGCATGGTCAATAGATATCAAGGGAACCCTGGCAGAGCCCATTGGATTGCGGTAAAGAATATCCTTAAGTACCTTTGGAGGACCAAGGAATGGTTTTTAGTCCTCAGAGGGAGTGATGACTTAAAGGTGCGAGGGTATAGTGACGCCAGCTTTCAGACCGAAAGGGACAACTACCGTTCGTAGTCGGGCTGGGTCTTTACCCTTAATGGAGGAGCAGTAACTTGGAAAAGTTCCAAGCAGGAAACCATAGCTGATTCAACGTGTGAATCAGAGTACATTGCAACAAGCGAAGCATCGAAGGAGGCAATATGGTTGAAGAACTTCATTGGTGATCTTGGAGTTGTACCTATCATAAAGGAGCCTATGGAAGTTTTCTGTGATAATGAAGGAGCGGTCGCCTTGACCAAGGAACCGAGGGATCATGGTAGGTCTCATCATACCGACAGAAAATATCACTTTATTAGACATCGAGTAGAAGAAGGACATCTCGTGGTTAAGAGGATATCATCAGAAGATAACCCAGCAAATCCGCTTACGAAGAGACTGAGTAGGGTGAAGCACATGCAACATGCTAGGAGTATTAGGTTGAAGGATGATATTAGTTTAGATTAGTTAGTTTTAGAAACTTGCAATAGATAAATGTAATTGACATTTGATGATTAAATAAAGGACTATTATTTATGAGTAAAGTTACTGTCTTATGTTAATTGTTTAACTATTGTTTCACTTTGCATGTTTTGACTTCCTGAATAATTAAGTTATTAAGAATAATCGAATTATTCGAATGGTCCACAATCGTTCATATGTTGGAAGTAGATATGAAAGAAAATTGTCATGAATTGGTATGTAGATTGTCTGATTGGTATTAGACATAGCAAAAGGTTGCTACAATGTTCATGAATGCTTATGAACTAGTTTTGAGCATTGGAACAAACCCGCGTTTGTTGGAATCACCTTGAGGTATATATATATATATATATATATATATATATATATATATATATATATATATATATATATTGTAAGTGATCGCAAGATGATAATATCATATGGTCTTAAAACCTAGATATATGGTTTGTTATTTGTTAAATGGTTGTAACGCAAAACCGCATCAGTAAATCTAAGTCATAAAACGCATTGTAGTGTATGATTGATTGGCGAATAAGTAAATGCATATAAGTAAAAGTTTATCTGTTACTTTTATCCTTAGAGGGTAAAAGCGATATCTCGGCCGCTCAATGATTTGATTTGACTAATGTGTCGGGCCCGGTCAGAACTGAATTTATCTGTTCGATTAAGTTCTATGTCGAATAAATCTGAGAGCGAGAAACTAAATGATGGACTGTGATTGTGTCCGCATCATATCTGACCAGAGGATTGTACGATCCCTTATCTAAAGGATAGGACTCAAAAGATCAGAGTTTGACAGCATATTTGAGAGCTACAATTGCTAATCGGATTGTGCTTGTGTATATAGTTACCAGACTTATCCAAGTGGGACACTGTTGGAATAGTGTCTAAGGCTGTAACTATATTTGGGAAGTATTTGACCCGGTTGAGCATGGTCCTTTTGGGTTGCCTTCACCATAGCAACTTAACAGGGTGATTTATAATGAGAGAAGAAATATTATTAATAAAATATGAGAATAATATAAGGATTAATAATATTGTTATTTGATTAATATAAGTCATAAAATAATTAGGAATTAATTTGGTGACTTAAAGAGGTTAATTGAATAAAAGGGCATAAGCTGTCAAATGTGTGATAGTTGTATTTTGGGCTATAAATCTCTATGTATAAGAGGGTGCTCGATTTTAGGGTTTGGAGAAACCTAGAAATCGTCCAAGGCCTAGTCCATAGGGTTTATTGGATTGCTTAGGGCCTAAGTTATTCAATTAGGGTTTCAGGTGTAACCCTAGTAGCCAACAGTATATATAGACCCTTAGGGTGGAGGAAATCAGCACTCTTGCATCTCAAGAAACCCTAGAGCCGATTTTCTCACCCTCCTCTCTCTCTATTATCATCCTCTTGCTAGTTGGTGTTTGTAAGCCATTAGAGGAGTGACAATTGTGACTCTAAGCTCCAAAGGCAAGAGGATTCAAGCAAGCAATTCAAGGTATTCCTTTAGATTCGATTTCATATGTTATGAATTGAATCTTTACACTAGATCTATCGATATAAGTCTTGGATACATTGCATGTTCAATTATAGAAACCTAGATCCAAGCATTAGGGTTTGCATGTGCACATAGGAAAGTTCTTATGGCTCAAACCCATCAATAGCATCACAGCAACCTCTTACCGACTAGTGAGTACTATGGCTCCCCGTAGCAACACAACACCTCCTATCTGACTAGTGAGTACTACGGCTCCCCGTAGCATCAAAACACCCTCTCTCTGACTAGTGAGTACTACGGCTCCCCGTAGCAACACAACACCCTCTTACTGACTAGTAAGTACTACGGCTCCCTGTAGCATCACAACACCCTCTCTCTGACTAGTGAGTACTATGGCTCCTCTGTAGCATCACAACAACCTCTCTTTGACTAGTGAGTACTACGGATCCCCGTAGCATCACAACCTTCCACTGACCGATGGGTACTACGGTTCCTCATAGTACCACAACAACCTTTCTGTTTGGCGAATATAATGGCTTCCCACAATACTGCCACACCTTCTCGCTATCTGGTGAATACTACTGCTCCCCGTAGTATCACCACACTCCTTTGCACTAACTCATTGAACTGCAACTCTTTGCAGTCTCACCCCACTAACTCTTACCACTTCACAATCTAATCCTCAGATCGACGCCATATTGCAATCATTACTCATGCTCTGCAGACCATCCATAGATAGGTGCACACACCTACCCGAATTATGCACGACTATAACTGACGACAATCGTCATAAAAAAACACCTTTCCTTGCTAAAATCCATTGCCTTAGGTAATCCACTTGCCATCATTAACCGAAACAGATCCCACTGGAATCATAGATGCTTAACACACCATGTGACTTCTCAACTCACGACCCCAAAATTATCCGAAATCCAAGACATTAAATTTGGATACCTCGATACACCACCCTAGAACCTCACGATGTCTTGGCTCATCCACTGATCTGTTGGATTAGTGTCTAAGGCTGTAACTATATTTGGTAAGTACTTGACCCAGTTGTGCATGGTCCTTTTGGGCTGCCTTCACCATAGCAACTTGACAGGATGATTGGTAAAGAGAGAAGAGATATTATTGTTAATATATTATTTGATTGATATAAGTCATATATTAATTAAGAGTTAATTTGGTGACTTAAAGAGATTAATTGAATAAAGGGGCATAAACTGTCAAATGTGTGATAGTTGTGTTTTGGGCTATGTATCCTTATAGATATAATGGTGGACGGATTTTAGGGTTAGGAGACCTTAAAATCGTCCAAGCCTAATATCTAGGAGGATCGTTGGATTGCTTAGGGCCTAAGTTATTCAATTAGGGTTAAGGGTGAAACCCTAATAGCTCATAGTATCAACAGATCCCTTGCGTGAGGGAAATCGACATTCATGCAAGGCAAGAAACCCTAGGGTCGATTTCTTACCCTTCTCTTTCTCTCTCTCTCTCTCTCTCTCTCTCTCTCTCTCTCTTCCAAGATCATCCTCTTGCTAGTTGGTGTTTGTAAGCCATTAGAGGAGTGGCAATTGTGACTCTAAGCTCCAAGATCAAGAAGTCTCAAGCAAACAACCTAATGTATTCTTCTAGATCTGTTTGTATATGATATGATTCAATTGTTTACACTAGATCTAGAATTGTTAGCCTTGGATACACTGCATGTTCAATTAGAGAAACCTAGATCTAAGCATTAGGGTTTGCATGTGCACATAGGAAACTTCGTCTGGCTCAAACCCATTTGTGGTATCAGAGCTTTGATTGATTTCTATTGAATTGATGCATTGGTTGATTGCTTGTTGCTTGAAAATTTTGATTTTTGTGATTCTGTCTGATTAACTCGGCGAGTTCCATTGTGGACTTGGCGAGTAGCTCCAACTCGGCGAGTCCATAGTGGAAGTCGACGAGTTCGAGCGCCAATTGGATGTAGTTTCGGGATTTCTTGCTGTTTTACTTGATGATACTTGCTTTAGTTGTTTTGGGTCATTAAAATCTGATTTTAATCATATATATGAGTATATTCTTGACCAAACAAAAGATAATTACCAATTAGTTGAATAATAATTTCCTTATATGATAATAATTGATTATTTGAATTGAATTGTTGAATTGTCTTGAGAGTAATAATGAATAATATCAAATTGAGATAATCTAATTAGTTGATTTGAATTATTTGCTATTTGATCCTTATGTTTTGAAAAAAAGTTTAAAACTTGTCCTCAAGTTTTGAAATTTAAGTTTTGTGATTAAAAGTTTAATTTGAATAATTTCAATTTCAAACCCTAGAATTTTACAAGTTTAAAATTCAACAATATACTATTATATTATTACAAGCTTAATATATATATATATATATATATATATATATATATATATATATATATATATATATATATATATATATGTATGTATGTATTATTTAAAATGTTAGTCTTACCATTAGTAGGCCTCATTCACGAAGTCGGTCTATAAGGTGGGTATAAGGTTGTTGCCTATAAAATGGCGCTTAATGGGTGTACGCTCACACCCACCGCTTGCTTGACTGGTGGAGGTTCGTTAACCGAACGGGTAGGATAGGGCAATCCTCTCCTCATTAATAAGTATAATGAATCTATATAAAGTAACTAAACGTGTTTCATAAAAATCACAATCTTAGTTACTTTAGGAAAAGTGAATTGATGCAATCCCATTGAATTACACTTTGCACGCTTGTTAAGATGTTAGTGGAGCGTGTGTGGATAATCGGCACACTAATTGGTTCTAAGCAAAGGTGGCAAAGGGTTATTAATTGTTTGTCATAGTTCGATGGAGAGTGTGTGGTTTACCGGCACATCAAATAGGTGACTGTAACAATGAAGGCACCATGTAGATTTGCATGGTTATTCACACCCGCTTTGTGATCCTCGGTATCCCAGTCACAAACTAGAGGGGCATATCGAGATTTAAACATGCCATTGAAAGGTTCAATGAATCTCAAAGAAATCTAGGAATTCACAATACATTTAAAACCTAAGCTTATGTTTTTCATGGTGAAAAATTAGTGAATCGTCTTTCACTTACCTCCAAATTATTTGGATGTTGGATTACGACATCCCTTTTCTAATGTGTAAGTAAAGTTGTTGGGTCCTAGCCCTAATTTTATTTTGGGTGTTAATTAGGGACTTAACTCTAATCAAACTTTGTTTCCTTTCTATTTGTAGATGTCTAACACGAACAACGCTGCTTCTAGCTCATTCACGCTAATGAGCCTTTGTCAAAAAGTGACTTTTGACGGATCGAACTTTAGTGAATGGATAAGATACATTCGCAGGATCGCGTGTTATGAGGACAAAGAGTATTTCTCGATGAGAAGCTCTAGAAGATCAATCCAAAAACTGCTACTCCCGAAGAAATGGCTGTCTTTGAAACCCATGAGTGTGATGCAATGAAAGTCCATTGCATCATGATAGCCACGATGAACTCCGAATTCCAAAAGTCCTATGAGGACATGTATCCTTATGAGATGCATCTAGACATGATGGACAGATACCACCAAAGCGCAAGGCAAGAGCGCTATGAGATCATAACGAATATGATCACTGCTAAAATGGAAGTGGAGAGTCTCTAACCGTGCACTTGCAAAAGATGCAAAGGTATGTCGATCATCTTCGCAAGTTGAATGTCAACTTTGGGGAAGATTTGGCTATCGACATTGTTCTTCACTCCTTGCCCTCATGCTACAACCAATTTAAGATGACCTAGCACATGAACAAAGAAGATGTCACCCTAAGCAAACTCCAAGGGCTCCTAAGGACTTCTGAGAGCAACCTCAAGGACAAGTCTGTTGCACTAACTCCCAATCCACCCGCTGCTCCTATTTTGGCTATTGGGCAGGGAAGGGGCAAGAAGAGGAAGGCTTCTTCGAAGAACCACTGCAAGGGAAAGTCCCAAGATGGTTCCTCTTCTAGTGGGACCAAGGTTGATCCTACAAAGCCCAACCCAAACCCAAAGGAGGCAGAGTGCCATCATTACCACAAAATAGGGCATTGGAAGAGAAGCTGTCCGGAATATCTGCAAGCCATCAAGGATGGGAAGATCAAGCCATCTATCGCAGGTATTTACACAATAAAATCAAATGATTCATTTTATGCTATTTCTTGGGATCTTGATACAGGATGTGGTTATTGTTGGAATAGTGTCTAAGGTTGTAACTATATTTGGCAAGTATTTGACCCGGTTGAGCATGGTCCTTTTAGGTTGCCTTCACCATAGCAACTTGACAGGATGATTTATAATGAGAGAAGAAATATTATTAATATGTTATGAGAATAATATAAGGAATAATAATATTGTTATCTGATTAATATAAGTCATAAAATAATTAGGAATTAATTTGGTGACTTAAAGAGGTTAATTGAATAAAATGGCATAAACTGTCAAATGTGTGATAGTTGTATTTTGGGCTATTAATCTCTATGGATAAGAGGTTGCACGATTTTAGGGTTTGGAGAAACCTAGAAATCGTCCAAGGCCTAGTCCATAGGGATTATTGGATTGCTTAGGGCCTAAGTTATTCAATTAGGGTTTAAGGTGTAACCCTAGTAGCCAATAGTATATATAGACCCTTAGGTTGGAGGAAATCGGCACTCTTGCATTTCAAGAAACCCTAGAGCCGATTTTCTCACCCAACTCTCTCTCTCTCTTATCATCCTCTTGCTAGTTGTTGTTTGTAAGCCATTAGAGGAGAGACAATTGTGACGCTAAGCTCCAAAGACAAGAAGATTCAAGGAAGCAATTCAAGGTGTTCCTTTAGGTCTGATTTCATATGTTATGAATTGAATGTTTATACTAGATCTATCAATATAAGTCTTGGATATGTTTCATGTTGAATTAGAGAAACCTAGATCCAAGAATTAGGGGTTGCATGTGCACATAGGAAAGTTCTTATGGCTCAAACCCATCAGTGGTATCAGAGCATTGATTGATTTCTATTGAATTGATGCATTAATTGATTGCTTGTTGATTGCCAAATTCAATTTTTTTCCTTCTGCCTGATGAACTCGGCGAGTAAGCCTCAACTCGGCGAGTTCGAGCGTCAGAAGGAGCTAGTTTCGGGATTTCTTGCTGTTTTTCTTATGGAAGCTTGCCTTAATCTTTATGGGTCAATAAAATTCGAATTTTAACATATATGTGAGTATATGCTTGACCTAACAAAAGATATTGACCAATTAGTTGAATAATAATTTCCTTATATGATATTAATTGATTATGTTAATTAAATTGGTAAATTGTTTTGCAAGAAACATTTAAATAAATCAAATATGGATAATTATTTGATTAAATGGTTAATTTACCTTATTTGTTATTTGATCTCTTATGTTTGAAAAGTTTAAAGCTTGTCCTCGAGTTTTGAAATTTAAGATTTGTGATTAAAAGTTTAATTTAGACAATTTAAATTTCAAACCCTGGAATTTTACAAGTTTAAAACTCAACCCAATACTACTATATGATTACAAGCTTAATATATATATATATATATATATATATATATATATATATATATATATATATATATATATATATATATGTATAATTAAAATGCTAGTCTTACCGTTAGTAGGCCTCATTCACGAAGTCGGTCTATAAGGTGGGTATAAGCTTGTTGCCTATAAAATGGCGCTTAATGGGTGCACACTCACACCCACCTCTTGCTTGATCGGTGGAGGGTCGTTAGCCGAACGGGTAGGATAGGGCAACCCTATCTCCTCATTAAAAGTATAATATTGAAACACAAAGTAACTACATGTTTTTCAAATTCCCAATCCTTGTTACTTTAGGAAAAGTGAATTGATGGAAACCCATGAAATTACACTTTGCACCCTTGCTAAGAAGTTAATGGAGCGTGTGTGGTTTACCGACACACTAATTGGTTCTAAGAAAAGGTGGCAAAGGGTGATTCATTGTTTATCATAGTTCAGTGGAGCGTGTGTGGTTTACTGGCACATTAAACAGGTGATTGTAACAATGAAGGCACCATGTAGATTTGCATGATTATTCACACACTCTTTGTGATCCTCGGCATCCCAGTCACAAACGAGAGGGGCATATCGAGATTTAAACATGCCATTGAAAAGTTCAATGAATCTCATCGAAATCTAGGAATTCTAAATAAAACTTAAGGTTATGTTTTGTGGTGGAGAATTAGTGAATCGTCATTCACTTACCTTCAAATTGTTTGCATGTTGGATTATGGCATCCCTTTTCTAATATGTAAATAATGTTGTTGGATCCTAGCCCTAATTTTTCATATTGGGTGATAATTAGGGATTCAATTCTAATAAAAAATTTGTCTTTTCTTCTTGTAGATGTCGAGCGATAACAACGTGCTGCTAGCTCGTTCACGTTAATGAGCCTTTGTCAAAAGGTCACTTTCGATGGAACGAACTTTAGTGAATGGATAAGATACATTCACACGATTGCTCGCTATGAGGACAAGGAGTATGTCCTTGACGAGAAGCTCGAAAAGATCAATCCAGAAATCGCTACTCCAGCTGAAATGACTGCTTTTAAGACTCATGAGCGTGATGCAACGAAGGTTCATTGCATCATGATAGCCACAATGAACGCCGAATTCCAAAAGTCCTATTAGGACATGTATCCGTACGAGATGCATCAAGACTTATTGGAGAGATACCATCAAAACGCGAGGAAGGAACATTATGAGACCTTCACTAACATGATCACTATTAAATGGGTAATGGAGAATCCCTAACCGTTCGCTTGCAAAAGATGCAATGTTATGTCGATCGTCTTCGCTAGTTGAATGTTGACTTTGGGGAAGACTTGGCTATCGACATGGTCCTTCACTCCTTGCCTCCGTGTTACAACCAATTTAGGATGACCTACCACATGAACAAGGAAGAGGTCACCCTATGCAAGCTCCAAGGGCTCCTAAGGGTTGCTGAGAGCAACTTTAAGGACAAGTCTGTTGCACAAACTCCCAATCCGTCCGCTGCTCCTGTTTTGGCTATAGGGCAGGGTATGGGCAAAAAGAGGAAGGCTCTGTCAAAGAGCCACCGCAAGGGAAAGTCCCGAGATGGTTCCTCTTCTAGTGGGACCAAGGTTGATCCTGCTAAACCCAACCCTAACCCGAAGGAGGCAGAGTGCCACGTTTGCCACAAAATAGGGCATTGGAAGAGAAGCTGCCCAGAATATCTACAAGCCATCAAGGATGGAAAGATCAAGCCGTCTTTCGTAGGTATTTACACAATTAAATCTAATGATTCATCTCATGCTATTTCTTAGGTTCTTGATACCGGGTGTGGTTACCATATTTGTTCTAAATTGCAGGGACTAAGAAGAAATAGGGATGTGGAGCATGGAAGAATAAATCTAATCATGGGGAACAGAAGATCGTTGCCTGTTACCAAGATCGGAGTGTATTCTTTAATGCATAGTAATGGATTAAGTTTGGATTTAAATAATTTTTGCTACTCGCCAGATACGGAAAGAAACATCATTTCTTTTCATGGTTTATTTAGACAATGATTTAGATATTCGTTTAATAATGAGAATGGTTCGATTTATGCTTATCTAAATGGTGTTTTATATTTTGAAGCAATGCCTTGTAATGGGATTTACGAGACTGTTATGATTGTAGATAACTTAGGAAATGATGTTTTATGCATGGATTCTTCCAATGGTATGGATAAAGCATGTTTGTGGCATTGTCGTATTGGACATGTCAACAAAAAGCGCATAGCCCAACTCCAAAAGGATGGAGTGTTGGAGTCATTCGACCTTAGGGAAGATGACACGTGCGAATCTTGTTTACTCGGAAAGATGACCAAGTCACCCTTCACTGGCACTTGTGACAGGGGTGAGGGTTTATTGGATCTCATACATACGGACGTCTGTGGGCCCTTTACATCCACCACAAAGGATGGGAACCGCTTCTACGTGACTTTCACTGATGATTATAGTAGATGTGGGTATATTTACTTAATCAAGCACAGGTATGAAACGTTTGAAAAGTTCAAAGAATTCAAACATGAAGTGGAGAATCAATTGGGCAGGAAAATCAAGATGCTTCGATCCTATGTCTTGAACTCCACGACTATCTCAAGGAATGCATAATAGTTTCGCAATTGACGCCACCTAGGACACCGCAGTTGAATGGTGTGGCAGAAAGGCATAATCGAACCCTGTTAGACATGGTCCGTTCTATGATGAGTCATGCTGCACTACCTATCTCATTCTGGGGGTATGCCTTAGAGACTGCCGCCCATATCCTTAACCGAGTCCCTACAAAGCAGGTTGCCAAAACACCTCACGAGATGTGGACAGGGAAAGCTCCCTCATTAGCACATATCAAGGTTTGGGGCTGCAAGGCTTTCGTAAGACGAGATACTCACGACAAGCTAGAACCTCGTAGTGAGCAATGTATTTTCATCGGCTACCCGCATAAATCCTTTGGATATCTCTTCTGTAGACCGAATGAATTTGTTTTCTTGGTTGCGAGGAGAGGGGTTTTCCGAGAGCGAGAACTCATAAGCCAAGGAGACAGTGGGAGGCAGATCGAACTTGAAGAGATTAAAGAATCGAGTGATGAAGGAACCTCTACCGTTGGCACTCAACCCGAGGAGGAAACTCCGGTTGAACCAATTGACGAGTCCTTTCCTCTTAGACGTTCCGAAAGAGTTAGAGTTCAACCCCAGTTTTATGGTTTTCATATTACTACTGAAGGGGAACGTATATTAGTGATGGTACACTAATAAATCTAGATGAACCTAATAGCTATAAGGAAGCCATGACAGGCCCGAAGTCTGTAAAATGGAAAGAGGCAATGGACAGCAAGATTCAATCCATGTATGACAACCAAGTTTGGAATTTGGTTGATAACGTACACGGACGTAAGACCGTTGGGTGCAAATGGATCTTCAAGAAGAAGACCGACGTGGATGGGAATGTACACACATATAAGGCGCTATTGGTTGCGAAGGGCTTTACATAAACTCCCGAAGTTGACTATGATGAGACCTTCTCACCAGTTGCGAAAATAAAGTCTATTAGGGTGATGCTAGCCATAGCCGCTTTTCATGATCATGAGATATGGCAAATGGATGTCCAGACCGCTTTCCTTAATGGGAAGTTGGCTGAAGATGTTTACATGGCTCAGCCAGAGGGTTTTGTCAATACAAAGCATCCAAATAGAGTGTGCAATCTTGAGAAGTCTATTTATGGGCTTAAGCATGTGTCTCACAGATGGAATCTTTGCTTCGATGAGAAAGTCAAAGAGTTTGGATTTGTACGAAGCAAAGATGAATCATGTGTATATGTCAAAGCCAGTGGGAGTATAGTCAGCTTCATCATTTTTTATGTTGATGACATACTACTCATAGGAAACGACGTCCCGACACTGCAGAAGGTTAAGTCCTGGCTCGGGAAGTGCTTCGCTATGAAGGACATCGGAGAGGCTTCCTATTTCTTGGGAATAAGGATAGAGAGAGAACGAAGTAAGAGACTAATAGGACTTAGTCAGAACACTTACTTAGATAAAGTACTTAAACGTTTTATTATGGAGAATTCGAAGAAGGGAGAATTACCGATACAAAGTAATGCCAAGTTGAGTAAGACTCAAAGTCCAAGTACCGAAGCCGAAATAGTAGAGATGAGCAGAGTACCTTACGCTTCCATAGTTGGCTCAATCATGTATGCTATGACTTGTACTCGCCCTGATGTAGCCTTTGCTTTGAGCATGGTCAGTAGATATCGAGGGAACCCTGGCAGAGCCCATTGGATTGCGGTCAAGAATATCCTTAAGTACCTTCGGAGGACCAAGGAATGGTTTTTAGTCCTCGGAGGGAGTGATGACTTAAAGGTGCGAGGGTATAGTGACGCCAGCTTTCAGACCGACAGGGACAACTACCGTTCGCAGTCGGGCTGGGTCTTTACCCTTAATGGAGGAGCAGTAACTTGGAAAAGTTCCTAGCAGGAAACCATAGCTGATTCAACGTTCGAATCAGAGTACATTGCAGCAAGCGAAGCATCGAAGGAGGCAAAATGGTTGAAGAACTTCATCGGTGATCTTGGAGTTGTACCTTCCATAAAGGAGCCTATGGAAATTTTCTGTGATAATGAAGGAACGGTCGCCTTGAGCAAGGAACCGAGGGATCGTGGTAGGTCTCATCATATCGAAAAAAAATATCGCTTTATTAGACATCAAGTAGAAGAAGGACATCTCGTGGTTAAGAGGATATCATCAGAAGATAACCCAGCAGATCCGCTTACGAAGGGACTGAGTAGGGTTAAGCACATGCATCATGCTCGGAGTATTGGGCTGAAGGATGATATTAGTTTAGATTAGATAGTTTTAGAAACTTATAATAGATAAATGTAATTGACATTTGAGGATTAAATAAAGGAGTATTGTTTATGAGTAAAGTTAATGTCTTATGTTAATTGTTTAACTATTGTTTCACTTTGCATGTTTTGACTTCCTGAATAATTAAGTTATTAAGAATGATCGAATTATTCGAATGGTTCACAATCGTTCATATGTTGGAAGTAGATATGAAAGAAGATTGTCATGAATTGGTATGTAGATTGTCTGATTGGTATTAGACATAGCAAAAGGTTGCTACAACGTTCATCATGAGTGCATATGAACTAGTTTTGAGCATTGGAACAAACCCGCGTTTGCTGGAATCACCTTGAAGTATATATATATATATATATATATATATATATATATATATATATATATATATATATATATATATATATATATATATATATATATATATATATATATTGTAAGTGATTGCAAGATGATAATATCATATGGTCTTAAAACCTAGATATATGGTTTGTTATTTGTTAATTGGTTGTACATTGACGTTGCGAAACCGCATCAATAAATTGATGATATAAAACGCATTGTTGTGTATGATTGATTTGTGAATAAGTAAATGCATATAAGCCAAAGTTTATTTGTTACTTTTATCCTAAGAGGGTAAAAGTGATATCTCGGCCGCTCGATGATTTGATTTGACTTATGTGTCGGTCCCGGTCAGAACTAAATTGATGTGTTCGATTAAGTTCTATGTCGAATAAAT
The DNA here is from genome assembly GCF_002870075.4 of Lactuca sativa. Taxonomy (NCBI): domain Eukaryota; kingdom Viridiplantae; phylum Streptophyta; class Magnoliopsida; order Asterales; family Asteraceae; genus Lactuca; species Lactuca sativa. The sequence continues at coordinate 318,135,757 of NC_056625.2, forward strand.
CTGAGATCAAGAAACTAAATGTTGGACCGTGATTGTGTCCGCATGATATCTGAATAGAGGACTGTATGATCCCTTATCTAAAGGACATGACTGATAAGATCAGAGTTTGACAGCGTCTTTGAGAGCTACGATTGCTTATCGGATTGTGCTTGTGTATATAGTTACCAGACTTATCCAAGTTGGAGACTGTTGGAATAGTGTCTAAGGCTGTAACTATATTTGGTAAGTATTTAACCCGGTTGAGGATGGTCCTTTTAGGTTGCCTTCACCATAGCAACTGGACAGGATGATTTATAATGAGAGAAGAAATATTATTAATATATTATCAGAATAATATAAGGAAAAATAATATTGTTATTTGATTAATATAAGTCATAAATTAATTAGGAATTAATTTGGTGACTTAAAGAGGTTAATTCAATAAAAGGGCATAAACTGTCAAATGTGTGATAGTTGTATTTTGGGCTATCAATCTCTATGGCTAAGAGGGTGGACGATTTTAGGGTTTGGAGAAACCTAGAAAACGTCCAAGGCCTAGTCCAAGGGGATTATTGGATTGCTTAAGGCCTAAGTTATTCAATTAGGGTTTAAGGTGTAACCCTAGTATCCAATAGTATATATAGACCCTTAGGGTGGAGGAAATTGGCACTCTTGCATCTCAAGAAACCATAGAGCCGATTTACTCACCTTCCTCTCTCTCTCTCTCTCTATTATCATCCTCTTGCTAGTTGGTGTTTGTAAGCCATTAGACGAGTGACAATTGTGACTCTAAGCTCCAAAGACAAGAAGATTCAAGCACGTAATTCAAGGTATTCCTTTACATCTGATTTCATATGTTATGAATTGAATGTTTACACTACATCTATCAATATAAGTCTTGGATACATTGCATGTTCAATTAGAGAAACCTAGATCCAAGCATTAGGGTTTGCATGTGCACACAAGAAAGTTCTGATGGCTCAAACCCATCAGTTATCACATATGTTCTGATTTTCAGGGACTAGGAAGAAATAGGGATGTGGAGCTTGGAAGAATAAATCTAATCATGGGGAACAGAAGATCGTTGCCTGTTACCAAGATCGGAGTGTATTCTTTAGTGCTTAGTAATGGATTGAATTTAGATTTACATAATTGTTGCTACTCGCCAGATATGGCAAGAAACATCATTTCTTTTCATGGTTTATTTAGATAAGGATTTAGATATTCGTTTAATAATGTGAATGGTTCGATTTATGCTTATCTAAATGGTGTTTTATATTTTGAAGCAATGCCTTGTAATGGCATTTATGAAACTGTTATGGTTGTAGATAACCTAGGAAATGATGTGTTGTGTATGGATTATTCCAATAGTATGGATAAAGCATCCTTGTGGCATTGTCGTCTTGGACATGTCAACAAGAAGCGCATACCCAACTCTAAAAGGATGGAGTGTTGGCGTCATTCGACCTTAGGGAAGATGACACGTGCGAATCTTGTTTACTTGGATAGCTGACCAAGTCACCCTTCACTGGCACTTGTGAGAGGGGTGAGGGTTTATTGGATCTCATACACACCGACGTTTGTGGGCCCTTTAGATCCACCACAAAGAATGGGAACCGCTTCTACGTGACTTTCACTGATGATTATAGTAGATATGGATATATTTACTTAATCAAGCACAAGTCAGAAACGTTTGAAAAGTTCAAAGAGTTCAAACATGAAGTGGAGAATAAATTGGACAGGAAAATCAAGATGACTCGATCCGATCGAGGAGGAGAGTACATAAGTCTTAAACTCCAAGACTATCTCAAGGAATGCATAATAGTTTCGCAATTGACGCCACCTAGGACACCGCAGTTGAATGGTGTGGCAGAAAGGCATAAGCTAACCCTGTTAGACATGGTCCGTTCTATGATGAGTCGTGCTGCACTACCTATCTCATTCTGGGGGTATGCCTTAGAGACTGCCGCCCATATCCTTAACCGAGTCCCTACTAAGCAGGTTGCCAAAACACCTCACGAGATGTGGACAGGGAAAGCTCCCTCGTTAGCACATATCAAGGTTTGGGGCAGCAAGGCTTTCGTAAGACGAGATACTCACGACAAGCTAGAACCTCGTAGTGAGCAATGTATTTTCATCGGCTACCCGCATAAATCCTTTGGATATCTCTTCTGTAGAACGAATGAATTTGTTTTATTGGTTGCGAGGAGAGGGGTTTTCCGAGAGCGAGAACTCATAAGCCAAGGAGACAGTGGGAGGCAGATCGAACTTGAAGAGATTCAAGAATCGAGTGATGAAGGAACCTCTACCGTTGGCACTCAACCCGAGGAGGAAACTCCGGTTGAACCAATTGACGAGTCCTTGCCTCTTAGACTTTCCGAAAGAGTTAGAGTTCAACCCCAGTTTTATGGTTTTCATATTACTACTGAAGGGGACACGTATATTAGTGATGGTACACTAATAAATCTAGATGAACCTAATAGCTATAAGGAAGCCATGACATGCCCGGAGTCTGTAAAATGGAAAGAGGCAATGGACAGCAAGATTCAATCCATGTATGACAACGAAGTTTGGAATTTGGTTGATAACGCACACGGACGTAAGACCGTTGGGTGCAAATGGATCTTCAAGAAGAAGACCGACGTGGATGGGAATGTACACACATATAAGGCGCTATTGGTTGCGAAGGGCTTTACTTAAAATCCCGAAGTTGACTATGATGAGACCTTCTCACCAGTTGCGAAAATAAAGTCTATTAGGGTGATGCTAGCCATAGCCGCTTTTCATGATCATGAGATATGGCAAATGGATGTCAAGACCACTTTCCTTAATGGGAAGTTGGCTGAAGATGTTTACATGGCTCAGCCAGAGGGTTTTGTCAATACAAAGCATCCAAATAGAGTGTGCAATCTTGAGAAGTCTATTTATGGGCTTAAGCATGTGTCTCGCAGATGGAATCTTTGCTTCGATGAGAAAGTCAAAGAGTTTGGATTTGTACGAAGCAAAGATGAATCATGTGTATATGTCAAAGCCAGTGGGAGAATATTCAGCTTCATCATTTTTTATGTTGATGACATACTATTCATAGGAAACGACGTCCCGACACTTCAGGAGGTTAAGTCCTGGCTCGGGAAGTGCTTCGCTATGAAGGACATCGGAGAGGCTTCCTATATCTTGGGAATAAGGATAGTGAGCGAACGAAGTAAGAGACTAATAGGACTTAGTCAGAACACTTACTTAGATAAAGTACTTAAACGTTTTAGTATGGAGAATTCGAAGAAGGGAGAATTACCGATACAAAGTAATGCCAAGTTGAGTAAGACTCAAAGTCCGAGTACCGAAGCCGAAATAGTAGAGATGAGCAGAGTACCTTACGCTTCCATAGTTGGCTCAATCATGTATGCTATGACTTGTACTCGCCCTGATGTAGCCTTTGCTTTGAGCATGGTCAGTAGATATCAAGGGCACCCTGGCAGAGCCCATTGGATTGCGGTCAAGAATATCCTTAAGTACCTTCGGAGGACCAAGGAATGGTTTTTAGTCCTCGGAGGGAGTGATGACTTAAAGGTGCGAGGGTATAGTGACGCTAGCTTTCAGACCGACAGGGACAACTACCGTTCGCAGTCGGGCTGGGTCTTTACCCTTAATGGAGGAGCAGTAACTTGGAAAAGTTCCTAGCAGGAAACCGTAGCTGATTCAACGTGCGAATCAAAGTACATTGCAGCAAGCGAAGCATCGAAGGAGGCAATATGGTTGATGAACTTCATTGGTGATCTTGGAGTTGTACCTTCCATAAAGGAGCCTGTGGAAATTTTCTGTGATAATGAAGGAACGGTCGCCTTGAGCAAGGAACCGAGGGATCGTGGTAGGTCTCATCATATTGAAAAAAATATCACTTTATTAGACATCAAGTAGAAGAAGGACATCTCGTGGTTAAGAGGATATCATCAGAAGATAACCCAGCAGATCCGCTTACGAAGGGACTGAGTAGGGTTAAGCACATGCATCATGCTCGGAGTATTGGGCTGAAGGATGATATTTGTTTAGATTAGATAGTTTTAGAAACTTATAATAGATAAATGTAATTGACATATGATGATTAAATAAAGGAGTATTGTTTATGAGTAAACTTAATGTCTTATGTTAATTGTTTAACTATTGTTTCACTTTGCATGTTTTGACTTTCTGAATAATTAAGTTATTAAGAATGATTGAATTATTCGAATGGCCCACAATCGTTCATATGTTGGAAGTAGATATGAAAGAAGATTGTCATGAATTGGTATGTAGATTGTCTGATTGGTATTAGACATAGCAAAAGGTTGCTACAACGTTCATGAGTGCTTATGAACTAGTTTTGAGCATTGGAACAAACCCGCGTTTGCTGGAATCACCTTGAAATGTATATATATATATATATATATATATATATATATATATATATATATATATATATATATATATATATATATATTGTAAGTGATCGCAAGATGATAATATCATATGGTCTTAAAACCTAGATATATGGTTTGTTATTTGTTAATTGGTTGTACATTGACGTTGCGAAACCGCATCAATAAATTGATGTTATCAAACGCATTGTTGTGTATGATTGATTTGCGAATAAGTAAATTCATATAAGTCAAAGTTTATTTGTTACTTTTATCCTAAGAGGGTAAAAGTGATATCTCGGCCGCTCGATGATTTGATTTGACTTATGTGTCGGGCCCGGTCAGAACTAAATTGATGTGTTCGATTAAGTTGTATGTCGAATAAATCTGAGATCAAGAAACTAAATGTTGGACTGTGATTGTGTCCGCATGATATCTGAATAGAGGACTGTAAGATCCCTTATCTAAAGGACATGACTGATAAGATCAGAGTTTGACAGCGTCTTTGAGAGCTACGATTGCTAATCGGATTGTGCTTGTGTATATAGTTACCTGACTTATCCAAGTTGGAGACTGTTGGAATAGTGTCTAAGGCTGTAACTATATTTGGTAAGTATTTAACCCGGTTGAGGATGGTCCTGTTAGGTTGCCTTCACCATAGCAACTGGACAGGATGATTTATAATGAGAGAAGAAATATTATTAATATATTATCAGAATAATATAAGGAAAAATAATATTGTTATTTGATTAATATAAGTCATAAATTAATTAGGAATTAATTTGGTGACTTAAAGAGGTTAATTCAATAAAAGGGCATAAACTGTCAAATGTGTGATAGTTGTATTTTGGGCTATCAATCTCTATGGCTAAGAGGGTGGACGATTTTAGGGTTTGGAGAAACCTAGAAAACGTCCAAGGCCTAGTCCAAGGGGATTATTGGATTGCTTAAGGCCTAAGTTATTCAATTATGGTTTAAGGTGTAACCCTAGTAGCCAATAGTATATATAGACCCTTAGGGTGGAGGAAATTGGCACTCTTGCATCTCAAGAAACCATAGAGCCAATTTACTCACCTTCCTCTCTCTCTCTCTCTCTTATCATCCTCTTTCTAGTTGGTGTTTGTAAGCCATTAGACGAGTGACAATTGTGACTCTACGCTCCAAAGACAAGAAGATTCAAGCAAGTAATTCAAGGCATTCCTTTACATCTGATTTCATTTGTTATGAATTGAATGTTTACACTACATCTATCAATATAAGTCTTGGATACATTGCATGTTCAATTAGAGAAACCTAGATCCCAGCATTAGGGTTTGCATGTGCACACAGGAAAGTTCTAATGGCTCAAACCCATCAGTTATCACATATGTTCTGATTTTCAGGGACTAGGAAGAAATAGGGATGTGGAGCTTGGAAGAATAAATCTAATCATGGGGAACAGAAGATCGTTGCCTGTTACCAAGATCGGAGTGTATTCTTTAGTGCTTAGTAATGGATTGAATTTAGATTTACATAATTGTTGCTACTCGCCAGATATGGCAAGAAACATCATTTCTTTTCATGGTTTATTTAGATAAGGATTTAGATATTCGTTTAATAATGTGAATGGTTCGATTTATGCTTATCTAAATGGTGTTTTATATTTTGAAGCAATGCCTTGTAATGGAATTTATGAAACTGCTATGGTTGTAGATAACCTAGGAAATGATGTGTTGTGTATGGATTATTCCAATAGTATGGATAAAGCATCCTTGTGGCATTGTCGTCTTGGACATGTCAACAAGAAGCGCATACCCAACTCTAAAAGGATGGAGTGTTGGCGTCATTCGACCTTAGGGAAGATGACACGTGCGAATCTTGTTTACTTGGATAGCTGACCAAGTCACCCTTCACTGGCACTTGTGAGAGGGGTGAGGGTTTATTGGATCTCATACACACCGACGTTTGTGGGCCCTTTAGATCCACCACAAAGAATGGGAACCGCTTCTATGTGACTTTCACTGATGATTATAGTAGATATGGGTATATTTACTTAATCAAGTACAAGTCAGAAACGTTTGAAAAGTTCAAAGAGTTGAAACATGAAATGGAGAATAAATTGGACAGGAAAATCAAGATGACTCGATCCGATCGAGGAGGAGAGTACCTAAGTCTTGAACTCCATGACTATCTCAAGGAATGCATAATAGTTTCGCAATTGACACCACCTAGGACACCGCAGTGGAATGGTGTGGCAGAAAGGCATAATCGAACCATGTTAGACATGGTCCGTTCTATGATGAGTCGTGCTGCACTACCTATCTCATTCTGGGGGTATGCCTTAGAGACTGCCGCCCATATCCTTAACCGAGTCCCTACAAAGAAGGTTGCCAAAACACCTCATGCGACATGGACAGGGAAAGCTCCCTCATTGGCACATATCAAGGTTTTGGGCTGTGAAGTTTTCGTAAGACGAGAAACTCACGACAAGCTCGAACCTCGTAGTGAGCGATGTATTTTCATCGGCTACCGGGAGAAATCCTTTGGATATCTCTTCTACAGACCGAGTGACAATGTTGTCTTCGTTGCAAGAAGAGGAGTTTTCCGAGAGCGAGAAATCATAAGCCAAGGGGATAGTGGGAGGCAAAACGATCTTGAAGAAATTCAAGAGTCAAGCGGTTAAGGAACCTCTAACGCTGGCGCTCAACCCGATGAGGAAACTCCGGTTGAACCGATTGACGAGTCCTTACCTCTTAGACATTCTGAAAAAGTTAGAGTTCAACCCCAGTTTTATGTTTTTCATATTACTATCGAAGGGGACACGTATAGTTGTGATGGTACACTAATAAATCTAGATGAACCTAATACCTATAAGGAAGCCATGGTAGGCCCAGAGTCTGTAAAATGGAAAGAGGCAATGGACAGCGAGATTCAGTCCATGTATGACAACCAAGTTTAGAATTTGGTTGACAATGTGCCCAAATGTAAGACGATTGGGTGCAAATGGATATTCAAGAAGAAGACCGACGTGGATGGGAATGTACACACGTATAAGGCACAATTGGTGGCGAAGGGCTTTACTCAAACTCCCGGAGTTGACTATGATTAAACCTTCTGACCAGTTGCTAAGATAAAGTCTATTAGGGTGATGCTAGCCATTGCTACATTTCATGATTATGCGATACGGCAGATGGACGTCAAGACCGCTTTCCTTAGTGGGAAGTTGGCTGAGGAAGTTTACATGGCTCAGCCAGAAGGTTTTGTTGATCTGAAGCCTCCCAATAGAGTGTGCAAGCTTGAGAAGTCCATTGATGGACTTAAGCAAGCATCTTGCAGATGGAATCTTTGCTTCGATGAGAAGGTCAAAGAGTTTGGATTTGTACGAAATGAAGATGAATCATGTGTATATGTCAAGGACAGTGGGAGTATAGTTAGCTTCCTAGTTTTGTATGTCAATGACATACTCCTCATAGGAAACGTCATCCCGACTCTGCAAGAGGTTAAGTCCTGGCTCGGGAAATGCTTCGCTATGAAGGACCTCGGAGAGGCTTCCTATATTTTGGGAATAAGGATAGTGAGAGAACGTAGTAAGAGACTAATAGGACTTAGTCGGAATACTTACTTGGATAAGGTTTCCTTGACCAAGGAACCGAGGGATCATGGTAGATCTCGACATATCGACAGAAAATGTCACTTTATTAGAAATCAAATAGAAGAAGGACACCTCGTAGTAAAGTGGGTATTGTCAGAATATAACCCGGCAGATCCGCTTACAAAAGGACTGAGTAGGGTTAAGCATTTGCAGCACGTTAGGAGCATTGGGCTGAAAGACAATATTAGTTTAGATTAGATAGTTTGGAAACAGTTAATAGATAAATGTAATTGACATTTGTTGTTTAAGTAAAGGAGTATTATTTATAAGTAGAGCTACTGTCTTATGTTAATTGTTTAATTATTGTTTCACTTTGCATGTTTTGACTTCCTGAATAATTGAATTATTAAGAATAATCGAGTTATTCAAATGATCCACAATCGTTCATATGTTGGAAGTAGATATGAATGAAGATTGTCATGAATTGGTGTGTAGATTGTCTCAAAGGTATTAGAAATAGCAAAGGTTTGATGCAACGTTCATGAGAGCTTATGAACAAGTATTGAGCATTGGAATAAAGCCACACTTGCTAGAATCACTTTATGGAATGCAACGCAAGTGATTGCAAGACGATAATATCATATGGTCTTAAAACCAAGATATATGGTTTATTGTTTATTAATTGGTTGTGCATTGACAATGCGAAACCGCATCAGTAAACTGATGTCATAAAACGCATTGTTGTGTATAATTGATTAGTGAATAATAAATGCATATAAGTTGAAGTTTATATGTTACGTTTATCCTAAGTGGGTAAAAGCGATATCAGGGCCCCTCGATGATTTGATTTGACTTATGTGCAGGACCCTATCAGGACTGAATTGATGTGTTCAATTATGTTATATGTCAAATAAATCTGAGATCGAGAAACCAACTGTAGGACAATAAGTTCCATGAGATTGTCCACACAATATCTAAACAGAGGACTGTACGATCCCTTATCTAAAGGACAAGATACTAATAAGATCAGAGTTTGACAGTGTCTTTGAGAGCTACGATTGCTAATCGGATTGTGTTTGCATATATAGTTACTAGACTTATCCAAGTGGGAAACTGTTGGATTAGTGTCTAAGGCTGTAACTATATTTGGTATGTACTTGACCCGGTTGTGCATGGTCCTTTTGGGTTGCCTTCACCATAGCAACTTGACAAGATGATTTGTAAAGAGAGGAGATATTATTGTTAATATATTATTTGATTGATATAAGTCATACATTAATTAAGAATTAATTTGGTGACTTAAAGAGATTAATTAAATAAAGGGGCATAAACTGTCAAATGTGTGATAGCTGTGTTTTGGGCTATGTATCCTTATGGATATAAGGGTGGACGGATTTTAGGGTTAGGAGACCTTAAAATCGTCCATGCCTAATATCTAGGAGGATCTTTGGATTGCTTAGGGCCTAAGTTATTCAATTAGGGTTAAGGGTGAAATCCTAATAGCTCATAGTATAAATAGATCCCTTGGGTGAGGGAAATCGGAATTTATGCAAGGCAAGAAACCCTAGGGTCGATTTCTTACCCTTCTCTCTCTCTTCCAAGATCATCCTCTTGCTAGTTGGTGTTTGTAAGCCATTAGAGGAGTGAAAATTATGACTCTAAGCTCCAAGATCAAGAAGTCTCAAGCAAGCAACCTAAGGAATGTAAGACCCGTATATTATACAGGTTGATTAAAACAAAATGTTAAATAGAAACAATTAAATGGAATGTTTATTTGAATTTGAAAATTATGAGAAAAAAACATGCAAAAAATAAATTAATTAAAATTTTGTGTTTAGTTATCAAACTCGTGTATTAAATGGGTTAATTATAACAAAATGTTAAACACAAAGGTTTAAAATATAAATTTATTTGAAACTAAAATTGAAATTTAAAATTTAAAATTAATAGTCATTATGGTAGGTTTAATTTATGGAAACTAAATTAATGATATATTGATAATTGATAATGAAAAATAAAGTAAATCACAAGTGGAAAATAAATATATCTCAAAATTATGACAAAATGACATGTGGCTAATTAAATGACAGAATGACATGTGGCAAAATTATTCTTATTTATTAGGGTAGATGATTCAATTGTTTACACTAGAACTAGAGTTGTAAGCCATGGATACATTGCATGTTAAATTAGAGAAACCTAGATCCAAGCATTAGGGTTTGCATGTGCACATAGGAAAGTTCTTATGGCTCAAACCCATCATGATCTTCCTGATATACAACCCGAAATTCAGAATATTTCAAATTCTCAATTTGAAATATGGAAGGATCGTCAACGACCCAGAACATGTTGATGGCAATCCTAAACTTGTTCCCATTTTGCTCAAACCCATGCCAGAATACTCATAATGACTCTGAAATTGGTTGATTAATCAACTCCTGACCTTCCCAAACTGCATAACAGCCCAAACATTGAGCCTCCATTCCTCAAGCAACGAACTACCCTACGAGCCTACCACCTTGATTTCATCATTATAACCTCAAAGAATTCCTATCCACCACAAGGTCTCCGACCAACGGTCACTTGCCATGGAAACACTCATCCTTTTTCAACCATATACCACCTGCATTATCTCGCTCTGCACCTCACCTCGATTACTAATAACCCTGGACTCATGAATCCGCGACGTAGGTCTCTATATCCAGATCTCTAACCGTTCTCGAACGAATCTCTGATCCCTTCAATAAAATATCCGATTCTCCCCCACCTAGGGTTCGAACCGTCACCAATTGGCGCACCGACAATCTATCCCACAGACTGATTCCACAAATAACATCACACCTACTCTTGGAAGGTGTTACGCAACGCTCGATGATCTCCCCGACAGAGACCAAGCAACTTTCGACACCCCGAATCTCAGATGAAATCCTTAGAACTCCCCATCAAAACTGCCTCCAATCTGTCAGAATCTCGCACATTCCATCACCGGACTGTCCAACTATCTGGTATCAACCCTGACGATTAGTCTGGAAATAGCGAACTATCATTTCTCATCATCCTCGACTCCTCAACCCATGCTCCATCACGTCCCTTATCATAAGAGCAGAACCCACATTTCCACCCTCTATACCCATCAAATATAATAAGAGTCACTGCCCTGATATACTCCTCTTGATCGTCCAACGCTGCAGATAACACATGCCTTACTATACTCAAAAAGGGTGTATCTGTTGGATTAATTTCTAAGTCCATAACTATATTTGGTACGTACTTGACCAGACCCGGCATGGTCCATTTGGGTTGCACTTCACCGACACAACTTATATGGATAGTCTTTTGAGAATAGTATATTTATGATTAATATTAATATATTGTAATTTCTAATATATTAATATGGAATCATATTATTTAATTAGTATTGATCAAGAATTAATTTAGAATTAATTAAGTGATCAAAATGAACTAATTAAATATGGACTCTTATATATATGGAATGGGCCAAATTCATTTAGGTTGGGCTAAGCTTTCATGGATAGTCCATGGAGCGTTTAACCCATGGATCATATGAAATGAAAGGTCATGGGTTTAACCCTAGTCTCCATACTATATAAAGATGTCCTTGGTTGGTGAAATTGGCACTAGTGTGGGTACACTAAGAAGGGCTAGCCGATTTCACTAGAGAGAACCAAGTATCCATATTCTCTAAAGTCTTCCAAGGTGTTTTGGTGATTTGTGATTCCACTTGAGGCTTCCACACTATTGCGGCTAAGCTCTTAAATCTTGAAGACATCAAGCTACATCAAAAGGTATGTAATCTAACTAGTACTTTGTAGTATAAGAGCTTCATAATATGCCTTGGAAATTTCTTATTTGCATGTATGATAGAGAAACCATAGATCCATGGTTTATAGGGTTGCATGTACACCAGAGGAGTGTTAGAATGCTCAAAACCCAATAGTATCCTGATCCTTGACCATCTTAGTCCCCATTGACAACCAACTCAAGCTACATCATTCCCTTGCGATAGACTTACTGCCAGATACTCTGATTGAAAAGCACTATCAGTGCGATCCCACAAGGCTCACCCCAACTCAGAAACCGAAATCTCAATACCTCTTACATCTCCCACAAGAAACGGAAATAGCACCACTCGAGTCACAGAAGGTGACATATCTACTATCGACCGGTTACCTAGCTCAGACCGTATTCTTCCCTAACGCACCGTCCCTACTCAACTCTGAGTGTTCCAACTCTACTGGCATATCACCAACAATCCCTCGGAGATAACTCGATTTCCCTATCAAGGGATGCTCCACTAAAACCCGTTCATCCTGGCCTTCTGGACCCACACTCTTTCACATCCGACCTTGGTCTGGATAATCACTGCGGAATAACGGGCAAAGCCAGAAGCATTAACCGCTACATATCATGGTGCTCGAACCATGTCCTCTCTTCCCAACCTGCCTCAAATCATGGTACTCGAACCATGACATCACCCCTCGATCTGATACTAATCATGGTACACGAACCATGACATCACCTCCCAATCTGCTACCAATCATGGTACTCGAACCATGACATCACCTCTCGATCTGCTACCATTCATGGTACTCGAACCATTACATCACCTCTCGATCTGCTACCAATCAAGGTACTCGAACCATGACATCACCTCTTGATCTGCTACCAATCATTGTACTCGAACCATGACATCATCTCTCAATCTGCTACCAATCATGGTACTTGAACCATGACATCACCTCTTGATCTGCTACATAGAACCTCTGGATACTCCCTGAATCGAGTATGGGTCCTCTGCTTTCAGTAGTACGGCCCATACTACCTGCCACATCTGCCCATACTCTCTACACGGACCATCCTAGATTCCCTAAGTAGCTGCTCCACCTTCTCATCACCAATCTCAACACGCGTGCTTGATCCCCAGAAAAATGCTCTACTCTGTCAGCATACTCTTCTGACTAAGGCCACTTCCTAGGCTATTCCTAGGTTCTCACACTTCTCCGCCATCAGCTGCTGAGAATCTCCTTATGATGCTAGTCATCTACCTCCTGAATATCGTCATATTCACTTGGTAGCTGACTCCCATCATGGGGAGTTCCACAAAGCACGAAGCAAGCAGCATTCGAGCGTCGTCGAATAAACACATATAACCCGCTCTAGGTGATAAATCCCTAGCTCTACTCATACTCAAAAGATATCACCAAACTCTGCAACTCAACCCCCCCCCCCCCCGGGTATCTAACTACTCTCTCGGTAGGCTTCACAAATTCTCATCAAGGTATCTCTCTTAGATTACTCCTCTACCCAAATCCCTCTCTACATAGGATTCCTGGTGGATACTCTTACTCAGCACATACTGGAAAGTGGATCACAGATAACAGCAACTCCTAGGCTAAGGCATCACAAATCAGGCCACTCTAGTCCTAAATTATCAAAATACCAAGCCTATCTCTAGCATGTATAATATCTCATAACATATTTCATAACACAAAAGTAATAGTATTTTGGGAAATCACCGTTCGGGCTCTGGCTGATTGTACACACTGCTCCTTCCCGCTTTCTCTTAGAAAATCCTGCTCGTTTTAGAAAAATCATTTATTTTGAAAATTTTCTTATTTCCTCTGTTTGAGTCCAGATATACCCAAAGGCACATCCGAATCCCTCAAAATAAGGCTCTGATACCAACCTGTAACGACATGAAAATTTAAAACAATTTTTCATTTTTAAAATGCATAATCTTCATAACATATCTTATAGAAATCTCTTTTATTCAATTACAAAGCACAACTCCATTATTAATCCAGGATCCTCCTAACTCTTTCTATGGTGTGTACAATCAAGTCGGTGCCATCCCACGACCCTGAGAAGAAAACATGAAACACATAACACATAACACGGTAAGCACGAAGCCTAGTGAGTTCCCCAAAATACCACATATAACACATATTAGCCACTCGAGGCTATAACTCTATGGACCCTCTGGTCCTAACTCCGTGAACCTTCCGGTTCTAACTCTGTAAACTCTGGAACATACATGGCATAAATCACATAGAAATAATGCAGTGCATCATAATCACTTAAATAGCATAAAAGATACTATGTCATATAAGTCTAATTACCACTCTAGGTAAAGTGTACTGAAAACACTCACCTCGGAAGAAGAACAACTCCTATAGACACTGCTGCTACGCATTGGCCTCTAACCCTGTGCCAACCCAACAATTATCTCAATTAGGAGCTAAGTCTAACGTCTTACTTATTAGGTCTAAAGATAGACCACTGACCAGCCCATCACTGTCCTAAACCCATTAGGCCCACTAAGGCCCAATAATAAATGGGCTTCCATGAGGCCCAAACCTCAATCTATAAGACAAGCCCAACATAAGGGCCCAAGGCTTAATTATAATATTCTCTACTCATAGTCTCAATTACACAACCCAAAGATTCAGGCGCAACATCTAAGTCCCACAACAAAGTCTAGCCCAAAAGCCCATAGAAGGGTTACACGGGGCGTACCCCTTTGGTACGCTTAGCGTACTCCAGCGTGCATGAATTTGATCGGGGACCTCAACCCGGTACGTGGGGCATACTAAAATTACGTGGGGCGTACTCTCAGTTTGCTAGATCTGTTTCCTCTGGTCTTAACCCGTTATGAACTTAGCCCATCTCTTGGATCAAGGGTCCCTAACAGTCCTTATTCCATAAAGTTAGAGACTTTTAGCCTTTTGCATGGATGATGTGAACACAACACACAATATACTCCTTCTCTTTACTCATTAAGCTCCCCACTCATGCATGCCTTGATCTTAACCTTCAAGATCTCATTTTTATGAAACTACTCCATCAAAAACACTCAAAAGGACAGATAATGGGGTCTAGAGTTTAACAACTCACAAAGCTTCAAGCTTTGGGACCAAAAACCCTAAAATAGACCAAAATAAGCATAAATCAAAAGGAGTATGAAAGCTCTGAACTTTATTCCTTCGTTTGATGCTCCATCCCCATAAAAGCTCAGATCCAAAGTTTGAACTCCAACTCTTTTCCCTTCAATGCTCCTTCTTAACTTTAAGGGCTTCACAAAGACATCCTCAAGGGCCCTCATGCACTCATAAACTCTCATGGACGAAGATTAAAGGTTTTGGAAGGTTTATTCTCTGGGCCGGGTGGACAGGAATGAGGCTATCTAATTCTTTATATAGGGTCACTCAAAATATTAGGGTTCCCACTCTAATACGTCCAACGTACTGGGTGGTGCTTGCTTAAGGATCACGCGCACATGTACGCTAAGCGTACAGATATGTACGCCCAGCGTACTCCGCTGCAACATTTCTCAACTTAGGAGCTCTTATTTCCAAAACTCCAAACTTCCTTAGCTCACATGATGCAACTATGATTCCAAAGACTCGCATACCTATGGAAAGGTAACGATATGTCCTACGCTTCTAGCAACATGCCGCAACCTGAGACCTCCTCATGCCTGGCTCGTGGCCCACGATCCCTAACCACGGACAATTCGAAACAGGATGTTACAGTATCCTGGAGCTTACGTATGAGAGGTTGCTGTGTTTCACACTGAGCTGGCGACCATGATGGGGTCACCCATGCTCATGTTTAGAGAGTTCAGAGCATGTGGAGCTCCTGATTATGAGGGGGCCCGAGACCCCATTGCTAGTACTACATGGTTGGCCCATGTCTCCAATACATTCCGCACCAGCAAATTTCATGACAGGGACAAAGTTAGGTTCGCGTCCTATCTTCTGAAGGGTCGGGCACGTGATTGGTGGGATGAGGTCGGGTGAGCCATTGGAGATGACACTGTGATGGATGCTGTGACCTAGAGTGATTTTACGACCAAGTTCAGAGCCGAGTTCGCACCTGTTACTGAGGTGCAGCAGCTTGCCAGGGAGTTCTAGGATCTTCAGCAGACGACAGAGACTGTGGCGGAGATTACCGCCAAGTTTAGGGAGAGGTCCCTCCTTGTTCCATAGTATGCGGCGGACGAGGAGACGAAGAAGGCCCAATATGATGAGATGCTGCGGAGTGACATCCGCCAATTTGTGAGCCGGTGTAGCTGCAAGACGCTGGAATATATGATAGTGAGGGCTCGAGGAAGGGAGATGGATTTAGAGATGGAGAGGAAGAGGAAGCAAGAGAGAGTTCAGACGGGGAGTTCAGGCAAGAAGCCTAAGGTATCAGATCATAGATCTCAGAGTCATCAGGGCCACGGCCATTGTGGCATGAATGGCAGGATGCACGAGTGTCACACCCCCGAACTACACGGCGGAAACGTCCGAGGGCTCATGTGAATTAAATTGAATATCGTCACAATGAATATACATGAATCATAACATAAACATCACCATGTATCAATATATTACAACTGACAATGTTCACATCAAGTACATTGCTTTAACATTACAAATCCGTACATAAATTGTTTGATGGTTTTCAATAGCAAAACACACTAACATACTTGGTACTTATTCCTCAGCTTACTTGTTACCTGAGAATACAAGTTATTTTGAAAAATGGTCAACATATGGAATGTTGCTGAGTTCATAAGCATGTTTGAAATGAAAATGTTTTGTGTAGTTTGAACGAAAACAACCCAGAAAATCCGATATTTTCTGAAAAGGCCATTGTTTATAAAGAGGTGTGAACATCCGTAAATATATGCATGATGATTTTCAAAACATGTATAATTGAAAAACTTTGTATTAAACGTTCAAGTGAAATTGTTGAATTCCCCGGAAAACCCGATGTTTTCCAAAATAAAAATATTATATAACGGTTTGAATGGTTATCCATCACGTGAATGATTTTGAATTACCTTGATTACTTGATTTATATTGGATTTATTTATGTGAGTCGTTATAACCATGTATGATAATGACTAGTTCGTCTGTCTTGGCACTCTGGTGAACTCCGGATTGATCTTAAGACTTTGTCACCCTAGACTGGCCGAGTCTAAGTGTAGCGAACAGCCGAGGTGTGGGGAAGTCACCCCCGTATAGATCTATACACAAACTCTCGCTCTCCCTCCAGGAGACTTTGATTATAACTACAGACTATGACCGACACACGTTGGTGCCACCCGTTATTACTCACTAAATCCCAATTGACTTTGATTACTATTGATTATCAACCCGTATTTGTTTACTTGCATTGACGATAGGCCTAATAAACTAGGAGAAGAGGATTACAAGATCCTGCTATTCCCGCGTATTATTTATGGCTCTTGATTACACGAAGGACACGCTGACCCATTTCACATTTGATTTACTTGGACCTTACTAGCAATGTTAATGGGCTACTAACGCCCAATAACACTTAAAAGCCACAGAGGGTCCCGTAAACATGAAATTGGGTCATAGAAGGCCCAATAACATTTATAATTATCCCTTAGGCCCTAAAATCATGTTAATGGGTCACAAAGGCCCAATAAGCATGTTTGGGACTTTCAAGCCCAAAGAATTTGATGTTTACTTGTTTTACGTATAGTATAGTTGTCGGAATGTTTAATTGAACAATTGTTAAATTTTTGTATCGATACAAGACTGGTTGGTCATTTCTAACGATATTTGGAAATTTATGTATATTCATCTTGCCATTTTTCATAAGTTGTGGTTTGGTATTTTTGACCCAAATATCTTAATAACAAAATAATTGACTCAAAATATTGGTTTGACCATTCCAGCCCTTCCTTGATAAAAATGACAATTTTAGTCTCTTATATATAAAAAAAACATTTTAGGCCCTAAAAAACATTTTCTTGTCATTTTGACCCATAGACTTACTCAATAGATATTTCTAGCCCAAAATTTATTTTTTGACAGTTTTAGCCCTTCCAAAAAAGTATTTTTCCGTCAAAGCCCAAACTTTTGCAACTTTTACAATTTTGGCCTAAAATCCACAACCTTCACATTTTTTATCCTTCTTGGTAAAGAAAAACATTTTAACCCCTAAAATGATTTTGTTTACCCTTTCATCACCTGTTTTGAAGAATTTATCATTTTAGCCATTTGAAAATCATGTTTTTCACAACTTTGGGCTTAATGGGCCGAAAAGCCCAAAAATTAGCCCATTGAGCTATTATTTACATTTCAATTCCTTTGAAGAGCATAATTGTCACAAAAACATTTATTTTAACTGTTTTGACTCTTTTGACCCTCAAGAACATTTATTTTAATTGTCACAAAAACATTTATTTTAATTGTCAGCGCGCGAACGGTGATTTCCCAAGATACCTTTATGTTATATGCTTATGATGGAGTAGTACGGCAAGAGTCATGATGGAGTTTGTAGAGCTAAATCTTGCTACAAGTGTGGCAAGGAGGGGCATACGGCCAAGGACTGCCCCAAGGGGTTTGCAGTGTGTTTCCACTGCAACCAGACCGGACACCGGAAGGCCGAGTGTCCGCTGCTGCGAGGGTCAGCACAGGGAGCTTCTCAGGGGACTGCCCCGCTGCGATTAGAGCTTCGGATAGTCGTCCGGTGAAGACCGAGACGCCGAAGGCTCAGGGAAGAGCCTTGGAAATGACTGCGGAGGAGGTTCGCGCAGCGCCCGATGTCATGGCTGGTATGTATTATTTCATGTATTTATTTTAATGTTTGAGATTTTGTGCTTATTTCATGTTATGCACATGTACTTTTCTTGTGAGTTTTGTACCTGCTTTGGTGTTATTTGACTCGGGTGCGAGTCGATCTTTTGTATCGTTGACTTTTAGTCAGCACATCAGTATTAGTCGGGAGGCGTTGATTCGACCTCTGAGAGTCTCCATCGCCGATGAGAGAGCAGTGTATGCCACGGAGTTGATTCGAGGGTGTGTACTCGATATCTTCGGTGTAGAGTTTCCTATTGATTTGGTCCCGATTGCGATGGGGGACGTCTGTGTCATCGTAGGAATGGATTGGTTGAGCAGATTTGGAGCTGTTATCAATTGCGAGCGGCAGTTGGTGACTATACGAGACCCAAGTGGGGGAGTTCTTACGGTGTACGACGAGGTCACCCGTCCCGATTCAGCGTTCTGTTCGGCTGCTAGAGCGAGACAGAGCCTACAACAGGGTTGTAGTGGTTTTGTAGCATATTGATGGGTTTTGAGCATTCTAACACTCCTAAGTGTACATGCAACCCTAAATACCTTGGATCTATGTTTTCTCTATTATACATGCAAATAAGAACTTCCAAGGTATTATCCTAATCTAGCATACAAAAAACAATGAATGTAACAAGATAGAATACATACCTCTTTGATGTAGAATGTCTTCATGAAGCTTGAGTGCCTAGTGCCCCAAGTGTGACACCTCAAATGGAATCACAATCATCAAAACACTTAGAATAACTTGAGAGAAATCTACAACTCATGAAATCGGCTAGCCCTCTCTAGAATAATACTAGTGACCGATTTTGCCAAGAATAATATCTTTATATAGTGTTACAATTAGTGTAAACTCCTAATTGTCATGGCTTTCCATTTCCTTGGATCCATGGGTTCAAATACACCATGGAGCATCCATGAACCATCCTATGGGTTTTAGCCCAACTTGATTATCCATGGAGCATTAGCCCACTATACAAGTATGGATGATTTACACAATCAACCCATATATTTAATTAGTCTTCTTTTGATCACTTAATTAATCCTAGATTAATTCTTGATCAATACTAATTAAATAACCTTATTATTCTTATTATTAATATACTAGAACTTATAATATATTAATAACTATAAGTGTCTTATTTCTCTCATTATAGTCTATCCAAGTGCATGATGGTATGCAACCCAAATGGACCATGCCGGGTCGGGTCAAGTCTTACCAATTATAGTTATGGACTTAGACATTAATCCAACAGTCTCCCACTTGGATAAGTCTAAAACTATTATTGCGTGTGACTTCAGGAACCAACTGGCAATCGTAGCTCTCAAAAGCTTTTGTCGAACTCTGACCTTGTAGATGAACTCTCACCTTTGTCAATGACTTGTCCATTAGATAAGGGATCATATATTCCTCCATTCTAGATATCATATGGACTGAGACATGGATTATAATCATTCTCTCTGTCCATTTGTTGTTTCCCGATTTGCGATTTATGACGACTGACTAATTGAACAAATCAAATCAGTCCTGGCCCGGCCGAGCACTTCCATTTGTCATCATCAAATCATCGAGGGGCCCACAGATATCGCTTTTATCCCAAAGGTAAAAGGAACGGATAAACTTCGACTCATATGGCTTGTTCTACTACTTGTTGAATCATACACAAAGGCACGTTTTATAGCACCGAGTTACCAAATGCGTTTTCGTGCTATCAATGTACTATCAACTCATAGTAACAACTCATATCTCTAGGTTTGAAGAATATAAGATATTATCGTCTCATGATCACTCGTGATAAAACCCATGAAGTGATTCCAATGAGCGCGGGTTGAATCCAATACTCAGAACTTATGAGCACTCATGAGTGTTGTAGCCCTTTGCCCAACACCTTAGACCTCTACAAGCCAACCCATGACAGTCTTAATTCATATCTACTTCCAACATATGACCGACTGTGGATGGTTTTAATAACTTAGTCATTCCGGAAGAATAACCCAGTTTATTCGGGAAGTCAAAACATGCAAAATGAAACACAATAATAATAGAATCCAATATGGTATCAAAACCTATCACCATATGATTACACATTATTCATTGTATACTGTTTCAGCTATCAACCTTATTCTTGAATTTAAAACAATAGTAATCCCATGCTCCAAGCATGTACACTATGTTTTCTAAACACTAGTCATGCCATACACCAAGTATGCATACTATGTTTGTTTATGATCTTTACTTTGTGAACTAGATCCATTGAACATAACTTCAATAATTCTCTTTTCACACTCCCAAATCCTTACTGCAAATACAAGAATTCCAAATTCATGTCATTTACTGAAATCTGTTAGATTCTAAACTTATATGCATTGATCCTCTTGTAATGATTATGCACAAAGTCAGAAAGACTTGACAACAATCATTACAGAGTATTCCAAAGGAGATCAACTCCTTGGAAATATCCTTCTTGCATTAAGTTTCCTTAATCTTACACAGATTGAAATTTCTAACTTTGAAACATTTCCATATTCCATTTTGACTATCACTTCTGAACAAGAGTTGCCTCCTTCCAGATTATGTCAATATGGTCCTTCCAGAATTATCACTATACTTCCAATTGTCCTTGAGTAACCAATCTTTGGTAAACCTTAGATTGTCCTCGACAATTGTTTAATCCTTTTAGTCATATCCAGTTCTAAACCTTTTCCCTTCTTAATGCCCTAGGCATTTGGAAAAATTTAGAAAGGATGAATATAGCACATGTAATCGATCCTATATCCGAAGCATATGGGACACGATTCATGATGTCTTACATAAAGACTAAACCAGTCTTTTGCTATAATATGTCCATTTCAATTTGCCAAGTTCTCATAATTCAGATTATGAAAAGGGATGCCGTAATCATAATCGAATTTTAGAACGCAAATAATGGACCCATATACAGAATTTCCATATGTTGAGCCATTCCAACATGAAATTCATATATATATATATATATATATATATATATATATATATATATATATATATATATATATATATATATATATATCCTTGACTAAATGATTAAAACCTCACAATCTAAACTTATAGATTTGAGATGAAGTATAATTTCCTCTCCCTTAATTATAGCAAAACAACCTTTTCAACCCCTGAAACCTCACGAATTGAAACTTTTGTTTTCTATAATTAACATTGATAACTTGCAATACTTATCATAATTATCATGCTCCCACTAACATGATGATTATTAGCATAACACTTATGCTCCCACTAGCTTTGACATGTACTCAGAAATCAGCTGGACTTCTAGAAATCAATACTTCATTGACTTTCTTACCAAAGTTTAGATTTCTGATACTAGATTGTTTTGATAAAACTTTATCAAAATCATACACCTTCCCTTAGATAGCACACTTGTGTGTCTAAACAATTATGAAGAGGTATGCCGTAATCATAATGGTTAGACCTTTTTGCCATTTCTCACAAGTCCAGGTTAGTGTGCCGGTAAACGACACACGCTCCACTAACGACTTTGAGAATGCAAATATCACAATTGCTATCTAGCTAAAATCTACTTAGTGAAAGTGTTTCCTCACCATCATTTTCATCAATCGGAGAGAAACCTTATGACATTTAGATTTAATGGTGTATGTGTTCTTATCCATGTGAATTGTCAAAACCATAGACACAAGACAAGGATAATGACAAATCCACACTCATATGGATTGAACTCAATCTTAATTTCTTGCCACCTGGCAGCTCAAGGGCCTGCCATTGCTTCCAAGTTGTTGTGAAACACATTGAGAACTCTAAGAACGCATATGCAAAGCCAACTTTAACTGGAATGGGCACAGAATATGTCAACACGATAGGTTATAAACCTCAAGTCGTGTGCTAGTGAAGAACTTCAGGTTCTATTCTTGAATAGTTCTTGAGACCTTCAAGAGCTTTAAGACTCCCACTATCCTCTTGACCTATAAGACTCCCTTGTCAAACATCCAAGAGATAGTGCGGATTCTAATCAAGACAAACACTTCACACAATTGGCCTTAGTTGGTGTTCGTTTTATCCAAAACATCACAACTTACCAATTTCAAATGTACAAGAGTAGGAACTTTTACTCTTACATTTGACAAGTGTTTTAAACCTTCTTTAAGACATGTCACTCAAGTTACAATCTTGGAGTATGACTCTACGACTTGTATTGGAACGAAGTATGACTCATCTTCTTGATTTAACCATTTCAACAATTCAAGATCCCTCTTTTTAGTCATAAGAATGCACTAAGATTTCCTTAGAGAACTAATTGTGCTATGGTTTCTTAATCATTAAGATGATCACAAAACTGATACTAAAGTACTCTCCCATCTTTTCAGATTTGAGAAACTTTTATCCTTCTGCCTAATTTGATTCTTCTTATTCGCTCTGCCATACATTGAAACCTTTTCCAATGTCTCAGAGTTACACTTAAGCTTGTAAGTATAATCATATTTACTGAACTTAAGTAAATCATGACGAATAGTCTTATCAAACTTTTTTGGTGGACTTAATCAGTGCACAAGAATGTGTACTTGATCCTTTAGTCCTTTACTTGACTCACACATCCATGTGAACAAGTAATTAGTCTTAATTTTTCCAAAACTTGAAAGTTCTCATTCATCATGCTATACAACTTGCATGATTCCAAGTTTCGGTCCAATTGAAACTTGGGTGATGAGAATCTTTCCTTATTTGGTAAATCTAGACATTACCACAAATGAAAGAATCAATTTCATACTTCCACTCTTGCTCTTAATGGAATCATGTAAGCAACAATTTTTCCTCAAATGCCATTGTAAGGATATTTTAAAATAAATAAAATCAAAAATTTTCTTTTATTTTAAAACTTTGTGGAAAAACTTATCCTTACAATCCAAATGAAAACTTGTTGTTATCTATTCCTTGGCAATATCTCATAACTCCTAAGAAGTAGCTCAGGAATCCGATCTTCAAACTATGCGATAGAAATCCATCTACGCGATCAGATTCTGCATATTCTTTCTTTAAGTTTCTTCACTTTTCTTTGATTCTTAAAACATCAACATGTGACCCAGTCACATCATGTATCAAGAATCTCAGATTAGAAACTTAGCAGAGTTAGATAGTGGACTTTACCTGAAGTAGAGTCAAACTTATTGACTTTAACATCCTTAGGTAAATTTTAGCAGCTTCCTGACCAATGCCCCTTCCTTTGGCAATATAAACATATGGACCCTTTGATAATGGTACACGGGACTATCACAGACTTAGCTTTTCTCTTTACCATTTGGTCAACCGAGTTGACTATGGCCGATCCCTTTCCATTGGGAAGAGAATGCTTTTCTGGATTTCCTGTGTCACTATTGTCAATGTCCATAAAGTTTTTAGGAAGTTGATCTTAACAAATAGATAAGATCATTAAGGGTCTTGTCATAGTCTGTTTCATAGGTGTCCCAAAGGAACTCACTATGTGACTTAGAAAGTGATTGAACCACCAACTTTCTCAAGACTTTGACACCCAACTCTCCCGGCTTGTCAATATGTGACTACATCTCCAAGATGTGACCACACCTAGACCTTGCCTTGCCAATAGGGCTTGAGTGACCTTTAAACTTTTCAAGAACTTGTGGTTTAGGGAGAATAATTGGACGAGGTGAATGAAGTATGATTTCCAAAGGACATCATCTTCATTTAGGAAACCTTGTTTCACTAGACTTGGGAAGATCATAGGTGTCTATTACAGACATCTTTTGGGAGATATTCAAGATAGTTGATTTAAAGTCCTTAATATGACACCCAATATGAAATATTAAGGCTAGGACCCAACAAACTATATTTTTAACTTAGAAGAGGTATGCCATAATCCAAGCTATAAAATATTTGAAGGTCGGTGAATGACGATTCACCAATTTCCACCAAGATAAACGAAATGTATTATTAGGTTTTAATTGGTTTTGAAACTCCTAGATCTTTGAGATTCATTGAACTGTTCAAAGGCATGTTTCAATCTCGAGTGTGCCCTTCAGGTTTTGTGACTGGGATGCCGAGGATCACAAAACAAGGTGTGAAGTAACCATGCAAATCACTTGGTACCCTTAAGTGTTTACCCCTCAATCGATGTGCCGGTAAACCACACACGCTCCATCGATACTATGATAAACATTAAGTTACCCTTCGCCTACCTTGTTAAATACGCGTTAGTGTGCCGGCTAACCACACACGCTCCACTAACCGACTTAAACAAAGTGCAAAGTGTAATTTCATGGGTTAGCACCTTATTCACGTTTTTCCTAAGTAACTAAGATCGGGTATTATTAAGAGTTTAGTTACTTAGTATTTATCATTAATACTTTTAATGAAAGGAGAATTATAGTCTTGTCAAACCCATTCGGCTAACGACCCTCCACCAGTCAAGCAAGCGGTGGGTGAGAGTGGACACCCATTAAGTTGCCATTTTATAGGCAAAATCCTTATACCCACCTTATAGACCGGCTTCGTGAATGAGGCGTACTAGCGGTAAGACTGACTTTACTCTTATACATATATATATATATATATATATATATATATATATATATATATATATATATATATATATATATATATATATATTATTAACTTATAATATTATAAAGTATAAGGTTTGAATTTTAACTTTTAAAATTCTAAGGGCTAACTTGGAATTAAAGTATTCATAAGTGAAAACTTTACAAATTCCAAAACTTGAGGGCAAGTTTTGAAACTATTCAAAACTAATTAATTCCATAACTTATGTGTTTAAAGTAGTTTTAATCCAAAAACTCTTCAAGTTCCATAACTCGAGGACAAGTTATGGAAGACTTTAAACTAATAAAAGAACTAACTTTTTCTTTATTTTATAACTTATGGATTTAATTATGGTTACATATTTTTCTTTAATGAAGTGACTCTTGAACTTCCATAACTTGAGGACAAGTTATGGAGTCATAAAAAATTATTCAATGACACAAGACTCTTCATTTTGTAACCATTGCCAACTTTTATGAGTTTTATGAAACTTTAATATGACTTTTCATATAACTTGAGGACAAGTTACACAAACACATTTTAGAATCAACTCTTAGATTAATTTGGATTGAAAACAATAATTTCACATAACTTTCCTATTAATCTAAGCAATTCATAAGAACAAGATAATTCAAATCAAACTTTTTCATGTAATTAGTCTAAACCTTAAACTAATACAAAACATGAATCTACTGACAATTATCTTTGAAAATGGATTAGCATGAACATTACCACATCAAAAACAAGTTTATAAGTTCAAAAACAACTTAGGGTAATGTTCCTAGTCCATATCTAGCCAAAAAACTTGAAAATATGCTGTCTGGGGGTCCAACTCGTCGAGTGCATGAACCAACTCGGCGAGTTGGATCGAATTCATCACTTTTAGGCATGGACTCGCCGAGTCCTCTGATGGACTCGCCGAGTCTGATGATCAGACAGCACCATATTCGTTTTTTCAGCTTCTATTGCAGGTATAACAAGAAAACAAGCCTAGGCTCTGATACCACTGATGGGTTTTGAGCATTCTAACACTCCTAAGTGTACATGCAACCCTAAATACCTTGGATCTATGTTTTCTCTATTATACATGCAAATAAGAACTTCTAAGGTATTATCCTAATCTAGCATACAAAAAACAATGAATGTAACAAGATAGAATACATACCTCTTTGATGTAGAATGTCTTCATGAAGCTTGAGTGCCTAGTGCCCCAAGTGTGACACCTCAAATGGAATCACAATCATCAAAACACTTAGAATAACTTGAGAGAATTCTACAACTCATGAAATCGGCTAGCCCTCTCTAGAATAATACTAGTGACCGATTTTGCCAAGAATAATATCTTTATATAGTGTTACAATTAGGGTAAACTCCTAATTGTCATGGCTTTCCATTTCCTTGGATCCATGGGTTCAAATACACCATGGAGCATCCATGAACCATCCTATGGGTTTTAGCCCAACTTGATTATCCATGGAGCATTAGCCCACTATACAAGTATGGATGATTTACACAATCAATCCATATATTTAATTAGTCTTCTTTTGATCACTTAATTAATCCTAGATTAATTCTTGATCAATACTAATTAAATAACCTTATTATTTTTATTATTAATATACTAGAACTTATAATATATTAATAACCATAAGTGTCTTATTTCTCTCATTATAGTCTATCCAAGTGCATGATGGTATGCAACTCAAATGGACCATGCCGGTTCGGGTCAAGTCTTACCAATTATAGTTATGGACTTAGACATTAATCCAACACATATGTGGTAGATACGAGAGTTGGTGTAGAGAGACCGAGTTCGGTTGAGGAGGTTCCGATAGTGCGGGAATTCCCAGACGTCTTCCCCGAGGAGTTACCGAGTGTGCCTCCCGAGAGGCAGGTTGAGTTTCACATTGATTTGATTCTCGGGGCAGCTCCTATTGGCAAGGCGCCCTATCGCCTTGCGCCTCCAGAGATGTAGGAGTTATCCTCGCAGCTTCAGGAGCTGCCGTGAAAGGGGTTTATTCGGCCGAGTAGCACGCCGTGGGGAGCACCGATCCTTTTTGTGAAGAAAAAGGATGGTTCGCACCGAATGTGCATAGATTATTGAGAGCTAAACAAGTTAACGGTCAAGAACCGTTATCCTTTGCCAAGGATTGATGATTTGTTTGATCAGCTGCAGGGAGCATCTTGGTTTTCCAAGATTGATCTGAGATCTGGGTATCATCAGGTGAGGGTGCGCGAGGAGGATATCCAGAAGACTGCGTTCAGGACTCGTTATGGGCGTTACGAGTTCTTCGTGATGCCATTCGGGCTCACCAATACACCTGCAACGTTCATGGATCTCATGAACAGGGTATGCAGACCAATGCTGGATCGATCAGTGATTGTGTTCATTGACGACATTTTGATATACTCGAGATCCAGGGAGCTACATGAGGAGCATTTGCGAGAAATCCTCAGTGTGCTGAGATCGGAGAGGCTTTATGCCAAATTCTCCAAGTGCGATTTTTGGTTGCGAGAGGTGCAATTCCTTGCTCACCTCGTTAACCAAAAGGGGATCTTGGTCGATCTGGCCAAGATCGAGGCAGTGTTGATCTGGGAGGTGCCGAAATATCCTTCTGAGATCAGGAGTTTTCTAGGGTTGGCCGGCTATTATCGGAGATTCATCAAGGATTTCTCTAAGATTGATGTTCCTCTCACCAGGTTGACCCGGAAGGGTGTGGTGTTCAGCTGGGGCCCAGAGCAGTAGGCCTCATTTGAGACTCTTCGCCAGAGATTGTGTGAAGCCTTGGTGTTGGCTCTTCCAGAGGGAATGGAGGACTTCGTGGTGTATTGTGACGCATCGATATCTGGGTTGGGCGCAGTGTTGATTTCTTTCTTTCTGTCTGTTAGTCATATGTTTCCCCCTCTGCGTGATCGAGAGATCCGACCTAGACTGTAACATATGCAACACTATCTCTCTGCATCTTCCCTCTGTGCAATTCTTTCTATTTGTTAGCCATATACTGTCTCCTTTACATGAATTTCAATTCGACCTGGTACACAGTATATGCATCATTCTTCTTCTCAATCCCTCTAAAAACTTCAGTTAGTCATATGTTTCACCCTCTGCGTGATTGGAAGAGATCCGACCTGGGTGTATAGCATATGCATTCTAAATCTATCTTCTCTCTCAATAATTGTCTGCTCACCCGATGTAAGGAGTATTCTGGAAGTCCTTGATTACTAGAGCATATGAGGAAGCGGAAAACATGTTCTAGTACAATTAAAATTCAACATTTACAGATTGTTTGTAGATCTCGCTGCTCAATTTAGGTGGACAACAATATCCCTGGTCGTCGTCAACTAAATGGTCCCTAGGAAATTTATCTAAGAATATAGGATCAGAAACGTCTTATCTTTCTTAGCTTGTCCAAATTTATCACAAAATTTCCGTGTTTAAGTGGATCACAATACTGGCGACCGACCAGACATAGAGTTGATGGTAAAGGTACCGACAAGTGGACTAAGGCTGTCTAACAACTTTGATCCCAGTGTCACAAAATTATAATCAGTGTTTGTTGAAATAAGTTTAGTCTTCTTTTATTTTATTTTATTTTTATTTTTATTTTTATTTTTATTTTATTTTTATAATTGTCAAAATTTTAAATTTTAAATTTTAGAAATTATTTTTATTTTTTTATTTTTATTTCTTTTTTAATTTATGTTGGTTTTAATTTTATTTTTTAATTTCTCAAAAGGTTTTATTTTAGAAAATTTTGAAATATGGATTGTGCCTTACACTGTGTGGATAACTGCTAAAATTGAACAAGGTATATAAGGAGGGTTTACAGCCGAAAACAAGCTCCACTCCTCATTTTTCGATTTCTGGCCGTAAACACTCCCGTTCTCTCTCTTCTCTCGAAATTTTTTTCTCGTTTTTTGTGAAATTGTTCGGTGCATCTGAAAGGTATGCTAAAATC
The DNA here is from genome assembly GCF_002870075.4 of Lactuca sativa. NCBI lineage: Eukaryota > Viridiplantae > Streptophyta > Magnoliopsida > Asterales > Asteraceae > Lactuca > Lactuca sativa. The sequence goes on from NC_056625.2 coordinate 318,164,841, forward strand.
GAATGTGAATAAGTGTTTATTTCATCAAATCGACGGATTTTGAGGCTTTAATCGAAAAATAACCTGTGTCGGCGTTTACGGTTGGAGCTTACGGTTGTCAACTCTGTTTCCGGCATAAGCTTACGGTCATGAGTTTACGGCCGTAAAACCTAAGTTGACTGTAAACCCCTTTTTTGCCCAAAATTAAATTAATTAAATGAGAAAAACTTAAATCTTAATTGTTCAAATATCCTTGTTTGCTTACATGGCCTATTTCAGTGTAGATCAAATGGCAAAATTGAAGTTCGTTGACATGCACAATTTGGGTATCGTACTGGCGGATACTCCTATTGCTCATGGAGAGTTCAAGTCGATGATCCGCAGGCTGAGGGAATGTTGCTTGGCCTCTGCTATCACGGTGAACCCTGTCAATTATTAGAACATCATCAGAGAATTCTGGAAGACTACAAAGATGAAAACGAATAATGATGGAGCAGTTATTGTTAAAGCATTCGTGAAGGGATGCAAGATTGAGATAAGTGAACAGTTCATCAGAGAAACTTTGTTGATTGATGATCAACCTGGTTTTCCTACTGTGATTGGGATCGAAGATGTCCAACAGATTCTCAAAAAGATCGGTTATGAAGGCAATTTTCCTCCTAGTATGAAGAAGCTTCTACCATCGTACTGGAGATTTTTGACTCACGTCTTTGTGAGCTGCATTTCTGCCACAAGGTCTGGTGCTGACGAGATCTCACTAAGGAATACGGGAGAGATTGCTTTACTTGCTGCAGGGATAGACTTCAATTTCTCGAAGTTTATCTTAGACGAATTCGTGGTAAATATCAATGCAATAACATGGGATACTTTCTTAGTGTATCCTAGGTTCATCCAAAGGTTCATTGACATACAACTCCCGGAGATGGTCAAGGAGGGAGATACCTTATACATGAAGTCTCTAGGTCCACATACTGTTGGGCTAATCAAGCAGAATCGCAAGGGAAATGTTGTATTCCAAGGAAAGTATCCACTTGTGAAGTATGGTACATTTGCTAAATTAAACGAAGCATCTAAGTCTCATGGATCTTGTGAAAAGTTATCTTCTGAAGTTACGTCTTCAGAGAGGGTAATTTCAGATGATGACGTCATCACGGTGTCTGATCACGATGAAGAAGAAGATATAACAGTTCCTGATGCACTTGTGGCTGAGGAACATGATCTGACATCAGTGCATGTTTAGAGTAACTACAGTGAAGGTACCATGGAGCACGAGACAGAAGTCAAAGAAGGTGAAAACAGCTCATTTGATGGTCTCGACCTTACTGGCTACGACAAGGATGATATAACATTTACCCTTGAGAGCAATGCAAACCTGTTGTCAAATGAGAATCTTGACATATTTTTTGACAATATCCATGATGTTGCTCATCCAGCAACAGAGATACGAGAAATGGAAGATGTTCTTGAATCCACACCTCCTACTACCAAACAAGTGGTTGACACAGCAACACCTATGGAGACAGTGTCAGGGATTCCTCCCCTTTATATTGTTTCTCCTAACACAGAACCACTTCAGAGTGATCATACAACAACCCAGACTTCTCAACCTCCTTTGAAAAGAAGAAGACGTGATCCCGGATAGGGGATTCTTGATTCTTATATACTTCAAGGCCTCCCAACACAACCATCAACCACTACTCCTATTATTTTATCAGGACCTATCAATGAAGGACCTAACACCACCTATGAAGCTGGTTGTTCTTCAACTCCCACTGGATACTTTCATCCTAGGCCTGATCATGACATTTCCTCTGTGAGGCTTGCCATGCATTTGGCTCAAGAACAAAGCTCAACGCCTTCCTCCCGATCCAAGGGAATTTCTATTGGAGAAGGTCTCTTAGGAGAAGATAATCACACGCTTCTTAGTCTTCAAAAGGAGATAAATGCGCTCAATCAGAAGAATATTGAGCTTGACATTCAGGTGACTGATCTTTTAACTAAAAACTCCAAGCTCAAGATTCAAGTTGCTGATCTTGAAGAAGACAAGGTGTTAAAGACAAATCAAATTACAGATCTTCTGACTCAGTTCGGTCTTCTCACTGCAAGTTACTACGACTTAAAGAAGAATTTGGAAGAAGAACTTGGAGATAAGTTTAAGTCGTCCGTCGATGAGCCCATAATTTATACCCCTAATAAAGATGCCCCCATTGTTCCTGCATCTGCTCAAAATCCTCGAGTCGTGGACCAATTCGATAATGAACCAGCTTAAGCTCCAAGTGTGGTAGCTCTGAAACGTGCCAAATTCGCCAAGGCAGCTAAGAAAGGTCAACTTTTGTCTAAAAGGAGCTCGGATCAAAATGCTCCTGGGGATCAGCCTAACGTCACTGTTACAGATCTTGAAGAGAATCGCTTTAGAGATGTATATGGTGATAGGTCAAGGATTATCTCATGGGGCTTTCACGACACTTTAAGTATGTGGATCGTGAGACGGAAGAGTTGCAACATAGAAGTGTATAAAGATGCTCATGACATCCATTCTTGGACCAGGGTTGACCTTTCAGAATTATCAAAGGCTCCTTTTGCGAATCTCTCTCAAAATCCCAAGGCTACATAATTAAATCATTTCTTGGAAGATCAAGTGCTTAAGGGTTTTCCTTCAATTAAGACTGCAGAGTCGATTATTAAACTATACCCAAGTGTACTTGATCCCAAAACCAATTAACCTATTCGATCTGTGATGTTTACCGATCAAGTAAAGTAGATTCCTATTCTTTAGAATCATCCAGATGGATCTCTACGGTCCATTCTTACTGGGTGTTTGATGAAACTATAGGCTCTGTTATCATAAAGCTTCAAAATGGATGCATTCGTTTATATGACAAAAGAGATTTGCTTCAGTTTGGGAAATGGGATATACATCAGCTGAACCTTCATCAGATAAATGTTGCAGAAGACATTTTTGAGCCAGCTGCCAAAGAATATACGTCTATGGTTGCCGATATCATTAGCAAATGGATGTGGAACGGGGCAATGGCGTAGTCAGACGTGATAGTGGTCGACAAAGATTGAGTTCAAGCTAGCACCAAACCAAGGGGAGATTGAAGGGTCCAGTTAGTGTTTTGGTCTAGGCTTTCAATTGTAATAGTTCTTTTGAGTCTTTATTGTGGTTTACTAGGTTGTTTTGGAGTTTACGGCGTTGTAGTGTGTTTACGGCCGTAAACCTGTTTACGGTTGTAAACCCTGTCTCCGGCCCAAGTCTCCTATAAATAGAGGTTGTGAAGGTCATTATTGGTTGTTGATGCTAGAGAGTTCACGGTCACTATAAACAGGTTGTACCCAACGTTTTTCAGTTATAAAGTCTGTGCAAGCTTGTTTCTATTTTACTTCTACTCCAATTCTTGTTCTCTTTGATTGTTTGATTGTTTGATCAATGGTAGGATCTGTTTTCCGGACCTTACATTGATGAGATATGCTTATGAGATATGCTATGTGAGTTAGTGGTAGTAGCAGGGAATAGCTTTTTCCTGACTTGGTCGTTAGGACCAAAGGGTTGGTCAGTACCCCAGATATGACTGACCGTATGTTTATATTTTGTTATTGTATGATAGAGGTGTTGGATAAGGTGTCTAAGTCCATAACTTATTTGGTATATACTTGACCCGACCCATCATGGTCCATTTGGGTTGCATTTCATCCAAACTATTTATGGATAATGTTATGAGAGTTATACACATATGTTTATTAATATATTATAAGTTATAATATATTAATATGAAGTCATGTTATTTAATTAGTCTTAGTCTTAAATTAATTATGAATTAATTTAGAGATTAAAAGGAAGACTAATTAGATTGTGGGCTATTGGTTTTATATAGCGTGGGCTAACACTCATTTGTTAATGGGCTAGGCTTATATGGAAGTCCATGGATGATCCATGGAGCTTTTAACCCATGGATCCTTGGAAAAGGAAAGGTCATGGGTTATTAGGGTTTCACCCTAATCATGTACACTATATAAGCATGCTTATGTTGCATGAAATAGCCACTAGTGGCACTAGTTATGTGAGGTTTTGTGTGTGGCGAAATTATAGTGTGTATACACTCTTTCAAAGTTTTCCAAGAGTTTGTGGTGATTTGTGATTCCATTTGAGGCATTCACATTATTGGTGCTTGGCCCTCAAACTCCTTAGGAATCAAACTCATCATCAAAAGGTATGTAATCTCATCTAATTCTTTTATGTTTAAAAGTACCCCATGCCATGTTAGATAGGTTATGAACCTTGGAAAAATTATTATTTTGCATGTATTTAGACAAATATAGATCCAAGGTTTATTAGGGTTGCATGTACACTTAGGAAGTGTTAGATTGCTCAAAACCCAACAGTGGTATCAGAGCCTAGGCTTGTTTTCTTGAATACTTGATGCCAATTGCTAAAAATCGAAGTTTATATGCTGTCTGCACAGCTGACTCGCCGAGTCCAAGGCAAAACTCATCCAACTCGGCGAGTTGGTTCATGCACTCGACGAGTTGGACCCCGAGACAGCATATCTTCGAGTTTTGGTGCTGGAATTGGTCTAGAATCATTACCTTAAACTGTTTTGGACTCATAAAACCTATTTTTGATGTGGTAATGATGATGGTGGACCAATTTCAAAGTTATAATCAAAATTTCAATTTTATATGTGTTCATATGATTCTTGAAATTGTTGATGTGGATGTTCATGTTCATATGAGTTTTTTTAGATCATATGAATTATTTGCAAATTGTTTGTTAGTTAATTCTTGATCTTAATGTGTTTTAATGGAATTCTTAATTTGTCCTCAAGTTATGTAATTCCAAGAGGTTTTCTTTTAAATGTTTTTTTTAAGAAGTTGTAGGTTACATTTTCTTGAAGAGTTTTTCCCATAAATGTTTTATGGACTCCGTAACTTGTCCTCAATTTATGGATTTCCAAGAGACTCTTCATTAAAAGCTTTAAAACACTTAATTAAAACACATAAGTTATGAATATCCAAAAGTTTATGAATTGTTCAAAACTTGCCCTCAAGTTTTGGAATTTGTAAAGTCTCACACAAACTTTAATTCCACACCCTAGAAGTTTTAAAAGTTAAAATTCTACCCTTATACTCTTATAACATTAATGGTTAATTATTATATATATGTATAAGCACAAGTCGTTTTACCGTTAGTAGGCCTCATTCACGAAGCCGGTCTATAAGGTGGGTATAAGGTTGTTGCCTATAAAATGGCGACTTAATGGGTGTCCACTCTCACCCACCGCTTGCTTGATCGGTGGAGGGTCGTTAGCCGAACGGGTAGGACAATGACTTTAAATTCTCATTAAAAGTATAATGAATATTATAAAGTAACTAAATATTTTTTTTATTTAATTCCCAATCTTAGTTACTTTAGGAAAAATGTGAATTTGGTGCTAGCCCATGGAATTCACACTTTGTACCTTACCAAGTCGTTGGTGGAGCGTGTGTGGCTAACCGGCACACTAACTTGGACTAGTAAGGATCATGAAGGGTGACTTAATGTTTTTTATAGATCAATAGATCGTGTGTGGTTAACCGGCACATTGATTAGGTGATAATATTAAGGGTACCAAGTGAATTGGTATGGTTATTCACACCTTGTTTTGTGATCCTCGGCATCCCAGTCACAAAATTTGAGAGGGCACACTCGAGATTGAAACATGCCATTGAAAAGTTCAATGAATCTCAAAAGATCTAGGAATTTCAAATCCAATTAAAACCTAATAAATTATTTCGTTTTTCATGGTGGAAATTGGTGAATCGTCATTCGCCTACCTTCAAATATTTCATAGCTTGGATTACGGTATCCCTCTTCCAAATTATAAAATATTGTGTTGGGTCCTAGCCTTAATATTTCATATTGGGTGTTATATTAAGGACTTTGAATCAACTAACTTGATTTTCTCCCATTATAGATGTCTGGTTTAGACAACTATGATATTCCCAAATCTCTTGAAGATGGTGTCCCTCAACATCATGCTTCACTTCCTCCACCTCCTCCAATTATTCTTCCTCACCCACAAGTTCTTGAAAAGTTTAAAGTCACTCAATCCCTATTGGCAAGCATAGTCTATGTGTGCTAACATCTTGGAGATAAAGTCACATATTGACAAGCCGGGAGAGTTGGGTGTCAAAGTCTCGTGAAAGTTGGATGTTCAATCACTTTCTTAGTAACATAGTGAGTCTCTTTGGGACTACTATGAGACAGACTATGACATGACCCTTAATGATGTTATCTATTTGCTTGGTGTTGTGGAATCAGCAATGATTTGGAACACCACTAAAGTAAATTTGAATAAAAGAACAACTTCGCAAGTCTTAAATGGACATTGACAATGGTAGCATTAGATATCTAGAAAAGGATTTCTCTTCCCAATGGAAAGGGATCGGCCATAGTCAACTCGGTTGACCAAATGGTAAAGAGAAAGGCTAAGTCTGAGATAGTCTCATGTGCCATTACCAAAGGGTCCATGTGTTTTGTTGCCAAAGGAAGGGGCATTGGTTGCGAAGCTGCCCTATTCACCTGAAAGGTCATAAGGTTGATCAAGTCAAGAGGTTTGACTCTACTTCAGTTAAAGTCCACTGTCTAACTCTATTAAGTTTCTATTTGGAGATTCTTATTACATAATGTGAATGGGTCACATGCTAATGTTTTTAAGAATCAAAGAAAAGATAGGAAGCTTAAAGTAAGTATATGTTGATTCTGATTGCGAAGGTGGGTTTCGATCGCATGGTTCGGTAATCAGAATTTTGAGCTGTTGCTTAAGAGTTATAATATATTGCTTATGAATAGATAACAACAAGGTTTTCATGTGGATTGTAAGGATAAGTTTTTTCCGCAAGTTTTAAAATAAAAGAAAAAAAAAGGTTTTAATTTTATTTATTTTAAAATATCCTTACAATGGCATCTGTGGAAAATTGTTGCTTATATGTTTCCAGCAATAACAATATTGGAAAGTGGATTTGATTCTTTCATTTGTGGTAGTGTTTGAATTTACCAAATGAAGAAAGTTTTTCATCACCCAAGTTTCAATTGGACAGAAACTTGGAATCATACAAGTTGTATTGTATGATGAATGAGAATTTTCATCTTTGTAAATTAAGACTAATTCTTTGATCACATGTATATGTGAGTCAATTGAAGGACTAAGGAATTAGGTACACTGGGTGTGCACTGGTCAAGGTCCACCACAAAGATTGATTTGTCATGATTAGTAAATATGATTATACTTATGAGCTTAAGTATAATTCTGTAACATTGGAAAGGTTACAATGTATGACAAAACAAATGAGAAGAATCAAATTAGGCAGAAAGATAAAAGTTTCTCAAATCTGAAAGGATGGGAGAGTACTTTAGTATCATATTTCATGATCATCTTAATGATTATGAAACCATATCCCAAATTCATACTCTAAGGACGTCTTAGTGCATTGTTATGACTAAGAAGAGAGGTCATGAATTGTTGGATTGGTTAAAATCAAGAAGATGAGTCATACTTCATTCCAAAACAATTCTTAGAGTCATACTCCAAGATTGTAACCTCGAGTGACATAAAGGAAGATTTATTAACACTAGTCAAATGTAAGAGTAAAATGTTTTCTACTCTTGTACATTTGAGAATGGTAAGTTGTGATGTCTTGGATGAGACAAAGACCAACTAAGACCAATTGTGTGAGGTGTTAGTCTTGATAAGAATCCGCACTATCCCTTAAATATTTGTTTTGTCAAGGAATGGTTCTTGACTGGGGAAACTTATGTGTCAAGGGGATAGTGGGAGCCTTAAATATCCTGAAAGAGTTTCAAGATTTAATCAAGAGTAAAACCTATAATTTATCACTAGCACACGACTTAAGGTTTGCAACCTATCGTGTTGACATAATTCTTATTTCTGTACCTACTTCAAATAAGTTGAATTTGCATGTGAGTTGTCAGAGTTCAACTTGGAAGCATTGGTGGGCCTTGTGCTGCCAAGGTGACAAGAAACTAAGACTGAACAAGTTTAATCCATGTAAGGTTGAATTTATCACTAACCTTATCTTGTGATTATGGTTTTGACAAATTCACATGGATAGGATCTCATACACTATAAAATCTAAGTGGCATAAGGTTTTTCTCCGATTCATGAAAATGATGATGAGGAAACGCTTTCACTAACTAGATTTTACGTAGATATCAGTTGTGTTATTTCCATTTTCAAAAGTCGTTAGTGGAGCGCGTGTGGTTAACCGGCACACTAACATGGACTTGTGAGAAATGGCAAATTCCTAAGCAATTGAGACTATGATCACGGCATCCCTTTTCATAGTTCTGAAAATTGTTTAGACACATATGTAAGCTATCTAAGAAAGGATGTATGAATCTAAATCTCAGAAGTCCAGCAGATTTCTGGAAATATGTCAGAGCTAGTGGGAGCATAAGTGTTATGCTGATAATCATCATGTTAGTGGGAGCATGATTATTACGTTTAGTGTTGCAAGTTAGCAATGTTAATTATAGAAAACAAAGTTTCAATTCGTGAAGTTGCAGGGGTTGAAAAGTTGTTTTGCTATAATTAAGGGAGAGGAAATTATACTTCATTTCAATTCTAAAGCTTAGATTGAGTTTTTTAATCATCTTTAGTCAAGAATATATATATGAATTTTATGTTGGAATGGTTCAACTTGAAGAAATTCTATATATATTGCGTTCTCAATCTGAGGTTCGCCAAAGATTGGTTGCTCAGGCAAAGTTGGAAGTATGATGTAAGTTGTCGGAAATGACCATATTGACATATTCTGAAAAGAAGTAACTCTTGTTCGGAAGTGATAGTCAAAATGGGACTATGGAAATGTCTCCATAGGTGGAAGTTATTCAATCTATGTAAGACCAGAAAACCTTAATGCAAGAAGGATGTCCAAAGCAATGCACTTTGAATATGAGACTTCCGTTCCATAGAAGTTGACCTTCTTTGGAATACTCTGTAATGACTGGTGACAAGGTTTTGGTGACTTTGTGCATAATCATTACAAGAGGAACATTGCATAAAAGTTTAAAATCTAACAGATTTTTTGGTAAATGATAGGAATCGGGGATTCTCACATTTACAATAAGGATTTGGGATTGTGAACTAAGTATCATTGGAATCATGTTCAATTGATCTACATCACAATGTAAGGATCATAGACAAACATAGTGTGCATACTTGGAGTATGGCATAACTATTGTTTTGAAAAACAAAGTGTACATGCTAGGAGCATGGGACGACTGTTGTTTTTATTCAAGTCTTAAGTTGATTGTTTGAAACATTATACAATGAATAATGTGTAATCAATATGGTGATAAATAAAAGGTGGTTCTATTTATATTCAAAAGGGTTCTGAGACCATATTGGATTCGATTATTATTGTGTTTCACTTTGCATGTTTTGAATTCCAAAATAGCTAGGTTATTCTTTCCGAATGACTAAGTTATTTAAACACTCCACAGTTGTTCATATGTTGGAAGTAGGTATGAATCAAGACTGTCATGAATCGAGTTTGTAGATGGCTACATGAGTTTTGTCATAGCAATGGTTGCTACAACATTCATGAGTGCTCATAAGTTATGAGTATTGGAATAAACCCACGCTCACTTGTATCACTTCATGGAATTTATCTCGAGTGATCGTGAGACGATAATATCATATAAATCTTCAAACCTAGAGATATGAGTTGTTACCTATGAGTTGGTTGTGCATTGATTGCACGTAAACGCATCAGTAACTTGATGTTATAAAACGTGCCTTTGTGTACAATTCAACAAGTAGTAGAACAAGCATATGAGTCGAAGTTTATCTGTTCCTTCTAGAAATAGAAGCGATATCTGGGCCCCTCGATGATTTTGTTGTGACCTATGTACCGGCCGGTCAGAACTAAATTGATGTGTTCGATTAATTACTTTGTCAAACAAATCGGAAATCGGGAAACAAACTGCTGGACAATAAGTACGACGTTGTTCCATGTATTTGTCCAGTTGATATCATGAGAACAGAGGATTATATGATCACTTATCTAAAATGGCGCTTCATAGTTCAACGGAGTTTTCGAGAGCTACGATTGCTGGTTGGTTCTTGAAGTAACATACACAAATATAGTTATTAGACTTATCCAAATGGGAGTCTGTTGGTTAAGGTGTCTAAGTCCATAACTTATTTGGTATATACTTGACCCGACCTGGCATGGTCCATTGGGGTTGCATTTCATCCAAACTATTTATGGATAATTTTATGAGAGTTATACACATATATTTATTAATATATTATAAGTTATAATATATTAATATGAATTCATGTTATTTAATTAGTCTTAGTCTTAAATTAATTAAGAATTAATTTAGAGATTAAAAGGAAGACTAATTAGATTGTGGGCTATTGGTTTTATATAGTGTGGGCTAACACTCATTTGTTAATGGGCTAGGCTTATATGGAAGTCCATGGAGCTTTTAACCCATGGATCCTTGGAAAAGGAAAGGTCATGGGTTATTAGGGTTTCACCCTAATCATGTACACTATATAAGCATGCTTATGTTGCATGAAATAGCCACTAGTGGCACTAGTTGTGTGAGGTTTTGTCACACCCCAAAACCAAGAACGGTGGAAACGTTCTGGGGCGGAGGACGTCATGTATAATATCACAACACAGTAAATGTAAATAAGCAAACAACATCATCCATTGCGTTAAATATATAATTTTAATACAATCGTGTTCTATACAGTTATAGACACCAAAATAATGTAATGTAAATCAAAATAATAAGATGAGTCTTGAATACGCTCCATCTTCTCAAAAGCTGGCCTCGGTACCTGTCTACTGATGACCTGAGAATACAAGTTATTTTGAAAGAGTTTTTTAGCATTAAGCTGGTGAGTTCATAAGTATTTTAGTGTCAAAGTTTGTTGTCAAAAATGTTTGAACCTGTCTAAATGTATAAGTTTGTAAAAATGTATGTAAGTGTTTGAAAGTCTTTGTAAAAGTTTGAATCTCTCAGAAAATCCTATATTTTCTATTAAAGTAGCCTTCTACCAAGGCCTAACTGTTTTGTATGCTCGTTTGTCATAAAAGTGTGTAATTTCCCAAGTGTAACAATCATTCAATAAAATATAGTTTGTACATTAATGTTTAAGTGAGATTATCACTAAAATATGTAATGGGTAAATCATTGTAGTACTGTAGTTTTGTATAATAGGAACTACTGCTGTACTAACTACCTTAAACCGGATTTATATTAAGGTATAATGTGATAAATTGCACCATGCTATCGACTGGTAACAACGACATAATGAATGGTCGTAATAACGGAATGATGTTTGGCACCCGCAGACCTGCAGGTCCGGCTGTAGCTAGCAGCAAGGTGTAGGATAGTCAATCCAGTATAGATCTATACGCAAACTCACGCTCTCCCTCCAAGAGAATTCTGGCTACAACTCGGGCCATGACATTTAAGGCATGGTCCGACACAGTGGATCACAATTGTTAACGTGTTCATGTATATGTAATGTTTCTCATTCTAGTGTAGTTGTATATGTTCTCCTTCTAGTATAGTTGTATATGTTATGTTTCTAGTATAGTTGTATATGTTCTGTTTCTAGTATAGTTGTATATGTTCAGTTTCTAGTATAGTTGTATATGTTCATGTTTCTAGCATAGTTGTATATGTTCATGTTTCTAGCATAGTTGTATATGTTCATGTTTCTAGCATAGTTGTATATGTTCCTATGTTACCCCGATGGTAACTTACTAATGATGTACTGAGAAGTATGAATATGGAAGTACTTTTATGTCTATACATGTATATATGATATATAACTAATATTGAAACGACCTTCGGATGGTCACACGAAATCCCACCAGACCACATTTCAAGGCGCGAAAAGAAAATAGGGCGGATGGTCTTCCTAAGCCCTTTAAACATTACTTATATATCTATACATATATGGGCATGCAATTTTATAAGGATTAAACTAAAGTTTAATAAAAGCATTTGATAAGTAAAAGAGTTTGTAAAACATTTTGAAGTGAAACAATTTGATAAACAGTTTGAACAGTAAATAAATCATTGGTTTTCTAGTTATTAATCACATGTGATTAATGCAATCACATGTGATTGATGCAATAACTATAAGTATTTAACTTGTATCCCTCCCCATAAAGTATTTAAAATATTTAAAAGCATTTCAAAGATTGATTAAAGGGGTATGAACTCACTTGTGGTAAGTAGATTGGACTGTAGTATCGGATACCGTGCTAGGTGGCAAACGGAGACTTGTTTACACGCACGAGCCTAGTTATCATATAATAAGCATATATATAACTAATTAGCCAAATAATAACTTAATAAAATAAGTTAGAACACTTAGGAACATGTAAACACTTTGCATAAGTGTTAAAGGTCCTAATGGTTGCATCTAAGTTGCTACGGGACAAGGCAAAAGGGTTTGAAGCTTCCAAAGGCCTTGTATAAGAGTTCACCACCCAACAAACCCCACCTTTGGAGTGTACGGTCGTAAACCCTTGAGTTTACGACCGTAAACTCCCCATTTGGTGGTTTTGGGTGTTTTAAGGTGCTATAATAATCCTAGAATAAGCCTAGCACATGTGGAATAATTCTTGAAGTAGTTTAAGGCCCTAGAATGCTCCATAGAGGAGTTTACGGCCTAAAGACCATATCCCCTAGATTTTACGGCCGTAAACTCCTAAGGGGTGTTGGTTTTAATTCATTTAAGTCACTTGCACATGTAGGATAGCTTCTATGTTTTTGTTGAAGGCTAAAGGGGACAATAGGCACACATGTGTGCCTTCACTTGGAGTTTACGGCCCAAGTGATGTTCCTTGGCCGTAAACTCCCTTTAAGGGATGATTTTGATGTCATTTACTCACTATTCAAGTTACAAGTATCAAAGGGTAATTATCTTAAAGCCTTAGGGGTGTTTAGGGCACTTATAGCCCTTGAAAAAGGGGTTTACGGCCCAAGAGATATCCTTGGTCGTAAACTCCTATAACTAGTGGTTCTTGATTGATTTCTAGCCTCTAATGTTTATACATTAAGTCCTTAACTAGTTGTCTAACAAGGAAATGGGACTAGGTAGCTTTTAGGCCTTGTTTTGGAGTTTACACCCCAAGAACGTTCTTGGGCCGTAAGCTCCCAGATCTTGTATTTTAGACATGTAATCTATGTTATAAAGCATAAAATTGTTGGATTAATGTCTAAGTCCATAACTATAATTGGTAAGACTTGATCCGACCCGGCATGGTCCATTTGGGTTGCATACCATCATGCACTTAGATAGACTATAATGAGAGAAATAAGACACTTATGGTTATTAATATATTATAAGTTCTAGTATATTAATAATAAGAATAATAAGATTATTTAATTAGTATTGATCAAGAATTAATCTAGGATTAATTAAGTGATCAAAAGAAGACTAATTAAATATATGGGTTGATTGTGTAAATCATCCATACTTATATAGTGGGCTAATGCTCAATGGATAATCAAGTTCGGTTAAAACCCACAGGATGGCCCATGGATGCTCCATGGTGTATTTGTACCCATGGATCATGGAAATGAAAGGCCATGTCAATTAGGGTTTACATGGTGTAACCCTAACTATATAAGCATCTTATTCTTGACCAAAATCGGCCACTAGTGTGAGAGTAATTAAGGGCTAGCCGATTTCATGAGTTGTAGAATTCTCTCAAGTTATGCTAAGTGTTTTGGTGATTGTGATTCCATTTGAGGCTTCCACACTATTGGGGCTAGGCACTCAAGCTTCATGAAGACTTTCTACATCAAAGAGGTATGTATTCTATCTTGTTACACTCATTGTTTTTGTATGCTAGATTAGGATTATACCTTGGATGTTCTTATTTGCATGTATAATAGAGAAAACATTGATCCAAGGTATTTAGGGTTGCATGTACACTTAGGAGTGTTATAATGCTCAAAACCGAACAGTGGTATCAGAGACTAGGTTTGTTTTCTTGTTATACCTGCAATAGAAGCTGAAAAAACGAAGTTGTTCCTGTCTGATCATCAGACTCGGCGAGTCCATCAGAGGACTCGGCGAGTCCATGCCTAAAATGTGATCAATTCGATCCAACTCGCCGAGTTGGTTCATGCACTCGACGAGTTGGACCCCCAGACAACATATTTTCGAGTTTTTTGGCTAGAAATGGACTAGGAACATTACCCTAAGTTGTTTTTGAACTTATAAACTTTTTTTTTGATGTGGTAATGTTCATGCTAATCCATTTTCAATGATAATTGTCAATAGATTCATGTTTTGTATTAGTTTAAGGTTTAGACTAATTACATGAAAAAGTTTGATTTGAATTATCTTGTACTTATGAGTTGCTTAGATTAATAGAAAAGTTAATTGAAATAGTTGTTTTCAATCCATTTTAATCTAAGAGTTGAGTAAAAAATGTGTTTGTGTAACTTGTCCTCAAGTTACATGAAGAGTCACATTAAAGACTCACAAAATTCATAAAAGTTGGCAATGGTTACAAAATGAAGAGTCTTGTGTCATTGAATAATTTTTATGACTCCATAACTTGTCCTCAAGTTATGGAAGTTCAAGAGTCACTTCATTAAAGAAAAATATGTAACCATAATTAAATCCATAAGTTATAAAATAAAGAAAAGTTAGTTCTTTTATTAGTTTAAAGTCTTCCATAACTTGTCCTCAAGTTATGGAACATGAAGAGTTTTTGGATTAAAACTACTTTCAACACATAAGTTATGGAATTAATTAGTTTTGAATAGTTTGAAAACTTGCCCTCAAGTTTTGGAATTTGAAAAAGTTTTCCTTATGAATACTTTAATTCCAAGTTAGCCCTTAGAATTTTAAAAGTTAAAATTCAACCCTTATATTTATAATATTATAAGTTAATAATATATATATATATATATATATATATATATATATATATATATATATATATATATATATATGTATAAGAGTAAAGTCAGTCTTACCGCTAGTACGCCTCATTCACGAAGCCGGTCTATAAGGTGGGTATAAGGTTGTTGCCTATAAAATGGCAACTTAATGGGTGTCCACTCTCACCCACTGCTTGCTTGACTGGTGGAGGGTCGTTAGCCGAACGGGTTTGACAGGACTATAATTCTCCCTTCATTAAAAGTATTAATGATAATACTAAGTAACTAAACTCTTAATAATACCCAATCTTAGTTACTTTGGAAAAATGTGAATAAGGTGCTAATCCATGAAATTACACTTTGCACTTTGTTTAAGTCGTTAGTGGAGCGTGTGTGGTTAACCGGCACACTAACTTGGACTTAACAAGGTAGGTAAAGGGTGACTTAATATTTATCATAGTATCGATGGAGCGTGTGTGGTTTACCGGCACATCGATTGAGGGGTAATTTATTAAGGGTACCAAGTGATTTGGATGGTTACTTCACACCTTGTTTTGTGATCCTCGGCATCCCAGTCACAAAACCTGAAGGGCACACTCGAGATTGAAACACGCCTTTGAACAGTTCAATGAATCTCAAAGATCTAGGAGTTTCAAAACCAATTAAAGCCTAATAATACATTTCGTTTATCTTGGTGGAAATTGGTGAATCGTCATTCACCTACCTTCAAATATTTTATAGCTTGGATTACGGCATACCTCTTCTAAGTTATAAAATAGTTTGTTGGGTCCTAGCCTTAATATTTCATATTGGGTGTCATATTAAGGACTTTAAATCAACTATCTTGAATATCTCCCAAAAGTTGTCTGGTTTAGGCACCTATGATCTTCCCAAATCTTTTGAAACAAGGTTTCCTAAATGAAGATGATGTCCTTTGGAAATCATACTTCTTTCACCTCCTCCAATTATTCTCCCCAACCCACAAGTTCTTGAAAAGTTTAAGGTCACTCAAGCCCTATTGGCAAGGCAAGGTCTAGGTGTGATCACATCTTAGAGATGTAGTCACATATTGACAAGTCGGTAGAGTTGGGTGTCAAAGTCTTGAGAAAGTTGGTAGTTCAATCACTTTCTAAGTCATATAGTGAGTTCCTTTGGGACACCCATGAAATAGACTATGACAAGACCCTTAATGATCTTATCTATTTGTTAAGATCAACTTCCTTAAAACTTGATGGACATTGACAATAGTGACACAGGAAATCCTGAAAAGCATTCTCTTCCCAATGGAAAGGGATCGGCCATAGTCAACTCGGTTGACCAAATGGTAAAGAGAAAAGCTAAGTCTGTGATAGTCTCGTGTACCATTATCAAAGGGTCCATATGTTTATATTGCCAAAGGAAGGGAAATTGGTTACGAATCTGCCAAATTTACCTAAGGATGTTAAAGTCAATAAGTTTGACTCTATTTCAGGTAAAGTCCACTATCTAACTCTGTTAAGTTTCTATTATGAGATTCTTGATACATGATGTGACTAGGTCACATGGTGATGTTTTAAGAATCAAAGAAAAGTGAAGAAACTTAAAGAAAGAATATGTTGAATCTGATCGCGTAGATGGATTTCTATTGCATAGTTTGAAGATCGGATTCTTGAGCTACTTCTTAGGAGTTATGAGATATTGCTTAGGAATAGATAACAACAAGTTTTCATATGGATTGTAAGGATAAGTTTTTCCGCAAAGTTTTAAAATAAAAGGAAATTTTTGATTTTATTTATTTTAAAATATCCTTACAATAGCATTTGAGGGAAAATTGTTGCTTATATGATTCCATTAACAGCAAGAGTGGAAATATGAAATTGATTCTTTCATTTGTGGTAATGTCTAGATTTACCAAATAAGGAAAGATTCTCATCACCCAAGTTTCAATTGGACCGGAACTTGGAATCATGCAAGTTGTATAGCATGATGAATGAGAACTTTCAAGTATTGGAAAAATTAAGACTAATTACTCGTTCACATGGATGTGTGAGTCAAGTAATGGACTAAGGGATCGAGTACATAGTCTTGTGCACTGATTAAGTCCACCACAAAAGATTGATAAGACTATTTGTCATGATTTACTTAAGTTTAGTAAATATGATTATACTTACAAGCTTAAGTGTAACTCTGAGACATTGGAAAAGGTTCCAATGTATGGCAGAGCGAATAAGAAGAATCAAAATGGCAGAAGGATAAAAGTTTCTCAAATCTGAAAAGATGGGAGAGTACTTTAGTATCAGTTTTGTGATCATCTTAATGATTAAGAAACCATAGCACAATTAGTTCTCTAAGGAAATCTTAGTGCATTCTTATGACTAAGAATAGGGATCTTGAATTGTTGAAATGGTTAAATCAAGAAGATGAGTCATACTTCGTTCCAATACAAGTCTTAGAGTCATACTCCATGATTGTAACTTGAGTGATATGTCTCAAAAGAAGGTTTAAAACACTTGTCAAATGTAAGAGTAAAAGTTTTCTACTCTAGTACATTTGAAATCGGTAAGTTGTGATGTTTTGGATAAAACAAATACCAACTTAGGCCAATTATGTGAAGTGTTTGTCTTGATTAGAATCCACACTATCTCTTGGATATTTGACAAGGGAGTTTTATAGGTCAAGAGGACAGTGGGAGTCTTAAAGGTCTTGAAAGTCTCAAGAACTAATCAAGAATGAAACCCGAAGTTCCTCACTAGCACACGACTTGAGGTTCATAACCTATCGTGTTGACATATTCTGTGCCCATTCCAATTAAAGTTGTCTTTGCATATGAGTTCTTAGAGTTCTCAATTGGTTGCACAACAACTTGGAAGCAATGGCAGGCCCTTGAGCTGCCAGGTGGCAAGAAATTAAGATTGAGTTCAGTCCATATGAGTTTGGATTTGTCATTATCCTTGTCTTGTGACTATGGTTTTTGACAATTCACATGGATAAGAACACATACACCATTAAATCTAAGTGTCATAAGGTTTCTCTCCGATTCATGAAAATGATGGTGAGGAAACACTTTCACTAAGTAGATTTTATCTAGATAGCAATTGTGATATTTGCATTCTAAAAGTCGTTAGTGGAGCGTGTGTGGTTTACCGGCACACTAACTTGGACTTGTGAGAAGTGGCAAAAAGGTCTAACCATTATGATTACGGCATCCCTCTTCATAATTGTTTAGATACACAAGTGTGCTATCTAAGGGAAGGTGTATGATTTTGATAAAGTCTTATCAAAACAATCTAGTATCAGAAATCTGAACTTTGGTAACAAAGTCAATGAAGTATTGATTTCTAGAAGTCTAGCTGATTTCTGAGTACATGTCAAAGCTAGTGGGAGCATAAGTGTTATGCTAATAATCATCATGTTAGTGGGAGCATGATAATTATGATAAGTATTGCAAGTTAGCAATGTTAATTATAGAAAACAAAAGGTTTCAATTGGGAAAAAGTTGTTTTGCTAGAATTAAGGCATCCCTTTTCATAATCTGGATTATGAGAACTTGGCAAATAAAAATGGAAATGTTATAGCAAAAGACTGGTTTAGTCTTTATGTAAGACATCATGAATCATGTCCCATATGCTTCGAATATAGGATCGATTACATGTGCTATATTCATCCTTTCTAAAATTTTCCAAATGCCTAGGGCATTGAGAAGGGAAAAGGCTTAGAACTGGATATGACTAAAAGGATTAAACAATTGTCGAGGATAGTCGAAGGTTTACCAAAGATTGGTTGCTTAAGGACAGTTGGAAGTATAGTGATAATTCTGGAAGGACCATATTGACATAATCTGTAAAGAGGCAACTCTTGTTCAGAAGTGATAGTCAAAATGGGATCTGGAAATGTTTCAAAGTTAGAATTTTCAATCTGTGTAAGATTAAGGAAACTTAATGCAAGAAGAATGTTTCCAAGGAGTTGATCTCCTTTGGAATGCTCTATAATGATTGTTGTCAAGTCTTTCTGATTTTGTACATAATCATTACAAGAAGATCAATGCATATAAGTTTAGAATCTAACAGATTTCAGTAAATGGCATGAATTTGGAATTCTTGCATTTGCAGTAAGGATTTGGGAGTGTGAAAAGAGAATCATTGAAGTTATGTTCAATTGATCTAGTTCACAAAGTAAAGATCATAGACAAACATAGTATGCATACTTGGTGTGTGGCATGACTAGTGTTTAGAAAAACATAGTGTACATGCTTGGAGCATGGGACAACTATTGTTTTAAATTCAAGAATAAAGTTGATAGCTGAAACAGTATACAATGAATAATGTGTAATCATATCGCGATAAATAAAAGGTGTTTTATTTATGTTCAAAGGGTTGATACCATATTGGATTCAATTATTATTGTGTTTCACTTTGCATGTTTTGACTTCCCGAATAAACTAGGTTATTCTTCCGGAATGACTAAATTATTCAAACCATCCACAGTCGGTCATATGTTGGAAGTAGATATGAATTAAGACTGTCATGGGTTGGCTTGTAGAGGTCTAAGGTGTTGGACAAAGGGCTACAACACTCATGAGTGCTCATAAGTTCTGAGTATTGGATTCAACCCGCGCTCATTGGAATCACTTCATGGATTTTATCACAAGTGATCATGAGACGATAATATCTTATATTCTTCAAACCTAGAGATATGAGTTGTTACTATGAGTTGATAGTACATCGATTGCACGAAAACGCATTTGGTAACTCGGTGCTATAAAATGTGCATTTGTGTATGATTCAACAAGTAGTAGAACAAGCCATATGAGTCGAAGTTTATCCATTCCTTTTACCTTCGGGATAAAAGCGATATCTGTGGGCCCCTCGATGATTTGATGATGACAAATGGAAGTGCTCGGCCGGGCCAGGACTGATTTGATTTGTTCAATTAGTCAGTCTTCATAAATCGAAAATCGGGAAACAACAAATGGACAGAGAGAATGATTATAATCCATGTCTCAGTCCATATGATATCTAGAATGGAGGAATATATGATCCCTTATCTAATGGACAAGTCATTGACAAAGGTCAGAGTTCATCTACAAGGTCAGATTTCGACAGAAGCTTTTGAGAGCTACAATTGCCAGTTGGTTCCTGAAGTCATACGCAATAATAGTTTTAGACTTATCCAAGTGGGAGACTGTTGGATTAATGTCTAAGTCCATAACTATAATTGGTAAGACTTGACCCGACCCGACATGGTCCATTTGGGTTGCATACCATCATGCACTTGGATAGACTATAATGAGAGAAATAAGACACTTATGGTTATTAATATATTATAAGTTCTAGTATATTAATAATAAGAATAATAAGATTATTTAATTAGTATTGATCAAGAATTAATCTAGGATTAATTAAGTGATCAAAAGAAGACTAATTAAATATATGGGTTGATTGTGTAAATCATCCATACTTATATAGTGGGCTAATGCTCCATGGATAATCAAGTTGGGTTAAAACCCATAGGATGGCCCATGGATGCTCCATGGTGTATTTGTACCCATGGATCATGGAAATGAAAGGCCATGTCAATTAGGGTTTACAGGGTGTAACCCTAACTATATAAGCATCTTATTCTTGACCAAAATCGGCCACTAGAGTGAGAGTAATTAAGGGCTAGCCGATTTCATGAGTTGTAGAATTCTCTCAAGTTATTCTAAGTGTTTTGGTGATTGTGATTCCATTTGAGGCTTCCACACTATTGGGGCTAGGCACTCAAGCTTCATGAAGACTTTCTACATCAAAGAGGTATGTATTCTATCTTGTTACACTCATTGTTTTTGTATGCTAGATTAGGATTATACCTTGGATGTTCTTATTTGCATGTATAATAGAGAAAACATAGGTCCAAGGTATTTAGGGTTGCATGTACACTTAGGAGTGTTAGAATGCTCAAAACCCAACAAAAACAAGTAATAAAACACATCTAGGAAAGTAGACTCACAATCAGGGATGAAACCCCGAAGAACCGTGAGAGAGAAAATGGCTTTTCTCTATTCGGAATTGTGAATAATGAATTAATTTAATTCAGAAATCTATTTATAGTCCTGAAATATTTTGGCAGAAAATATTTTTATTCCGGATATTGGACTATAACATTATGAAACTTGGAATGCTCAAATTTCACGAAACCAGGAGCATCCACTCTCCTGATATCTCCTTAAACGTAAACCCTAATGTACACAAACTTATTCGGAAAAGTCTGAAATTCACTGAGACTGGACTAGCTTCTATTGAATAGATAAAGTTCGTACAAATGGAAATTTCGGGTTGTCACATCATCCCCCGTTAGAAGGAATTTCGTCCCGAAATTAGAATTTAAGCAAATACGAAGTTACAACAATTAAGCGAAAAGATGAGGGTATTTCAGCTTCATCTGATCCTCGCGTTCCCAAGTGAATTCCGGTCCTCGCTTGGCGTTCCAGCGAACCTTCACGATAGGGATACGGCTTTGCTTCGTCTGCTTGACCTCACGGTCCGTGATCTCTACTGGTTCTTCCACGAAGTTGTGGCTCTCGTTGATCTCGATCTCGTCAAGTGGGATTACAAGAGTCTCGTCGGATAGACACTTTTTCAAGTTAGATACGTGGAATGTAGAATGTACATTACGTAGTGTGTCGGGTAGGTCGAGTTTGTAAGCTATGGGGCCGACTCTTGCAAGAATCTCGAAAGGCCCTATGTACCTCGGATTAAGCTTCCCACGCTTGCCGAAGCGTATCAAGCCTTTCCAGGGTGAGACTTTGAGAAGGACTCGATCTCCCACCTGAAATTCCAAAGGTTTTCTTCGTTTATCAGCATAGCTCTTCTGTCGGTCTCTAGAGGCTTTCAATCGTTCACGGATCTGAACGATTTTCTCTGTCGTTTCCCGAATGATTTTCGGACCGGTGAGAGTACTGTCGGATGCTTGCCCCCTTGCTAATTGGGTATCACCCACCTCAGCCCAGCACAGAGGGGATCTGCACTTTCGGCCGTCGAGAGCTTCGAATGGAGCAACCTTGATGCTCGTGTGATAACTGTTATTATAGGAAAATTCGACAAAGGGGTAAATGAGTATCCCATGCTTTCCCAAAATCAATCACACAGGCTTGCAACATATCTTCCAGTGTTTGGATGGTCCTCTCACTCTGTCCGTCGGTCTGTGGATGGTAGGTTGTGCTCATGTCTAGCCTTGTTACTAGGGAATGTTGTAGTGATTGCCAAAATCTTGAGGTGAAACTACTATCTCTATCGGAGATAATGGACATAGGTACACCATGTAGTCGTACGATTTCCCTAATGTATGTTCTTGTAAGTTTCTCCATCTTGTCAGTTTCTCGGATAGGTAGGAATTGTGCAGACTTGGTCAATCTATCAACGATGACCCATATGGTGCCAAGTCCACCCATTGTCTTGGGCAACTTGGTTATGAAATCCATAGTGATCCGCTCCCACTTCCATTCTGGAATCTCTTGTTGTTGCAGTAAACCAGAGGGCTTCTGGTACTCGACCTTAACCTTTGCGCAAGTAAGGCATTTACTTACGAAGGTAGCAATCTCTGCTTTCATATTAGGCCACCAGTATAGCTTTTTAAGATCCAGATACATCTTATCTGAACCTGGGTGGACGGAATACCGAGTGTTGTGCGCCTCGGTCATGACCAAGTCTCGGAAACCACCGTGTTTCGGTGTCCAGATCCGGTTCATGAAATATAATGCTCCGTCACCCTTGGCTTCTAAATTCTTGTCCATTCCCCTAAGGGATTCACTCGTCAAATTTTCCGGTTTCATGGCCTCAAGTTGAGCCGCCTGAATTTGCTTAGACAAGTGTGAATGGATGGTTATTGATAATGACTTGACTTTGCGACCAGAATATTCCTTCCGACTTAGGGCGTCTGCTACTACGTTGGCTTTACCCGGATGATAACGAATATCGCATTCGTAATCACTGAGTAGCTCGACCCACCGTCGTTGTCTCATGTTGAGCTCCTTCTGATCGAAAATGTGTTGTAAACTCTTGTGGTCGGTAAAGATAGTGCTCTTCGTTCCATACAGGTAATGTCTCCACATCTTCAGAGCAAACACCACTGCTCCTAATTCAAGATCGTGTGTCATGTAGTTAACCTCGTGTGTCTTCAACTGTCTCGAGGCGTAGGCGATGACCTTACCTCGCTGCATCAGAACACATCCGAGCCCTTGATTTGATGCATCACAATAGACTACGAAGTCTTCTATTCCTTCGGGAAGGGATAGTATTGGTGCGGTGCACAAGGCTCTCTTGAGCGTTTGGAACGCTCTCTCTTGTTTCTCTTCCCAGTCAAAGGCCACGCCTTTCTGGGTCAGGGTCGTAAGAGGTTTCGCTATTCGGGAGAAGTTCTGGATGAACCTGCGGTAGTAGCCAGCGAGACCAAGAAATTGACGAATTTCAGTAGGCGTCTTAGGTGCTGACCAGTTCTCAATGGCTTTAATTTTGGATGGGTCCACGTGGATTCCCTCTTCGCTTACCACGTGTCCTAAGAATTCGACTCTTGGGATCCAAAATTCACATTTCGAGAACTTCGCATAAAGTTTCTCCTTTCGTAAATTCCCTAGAACTTGTCGCAGATGATCGCCATGCTCTTTCTTACTTCGAGAGTAGATCAGGATGTCATCAATGAAAACGATGACGAACTGATCCAAGTAAGGTCGGCATACTCTATTCATCAGATCCATGAAGACTGCGGGCGCATTGGTCAATCCAAATGGCATCACCACGAACTCGTAGTGTCCGTCACGAGTTCGGAAGGCTGTCTTCGGCACATCCTCTTCTAGCACTCATAACTGGTGATATCCGGATCTCAGATCAATCTTTGAAAAATAGTTCGCGCCTTGCAGTTGGTCGAATAGATCATATATGCGAGGCAGAGGGTAACGATTCTTGACCGTCAGTTTGTTGAGTTCTCTGTAGTCGATACACACACGGAATGATCCATCTTTCTTCTTAACGAACAAGACCGGTGCTCCCCAAGGTGAGAAACTTGGTCTTATAAAGCCCTTGCTGAGCAGTTCGTTAAGTTGACCAGAGAGTTCCTGCATCTCAGCTCGTGCTAAATGGTAGGGCGACTTGGCTACTGGGGTAGCTCCTGGGACTAAGTCGATTCTGAACTCGACCTGTCGTTGCGGAGGTAACCCAGGTAGTTCTTCTGGGAAAATGTCGGGGAAGTCGCTCACTACTGGGATGTTCTTTAGTTCTTTCGTTTCTAGGTTCGTGTCGACGACGTGAGCAAGGAATGCATGGTATTCTTTGCGCATATATTTCTATGCTTGAATACTTGATATAATGCAAAGACTCACACCAGGTTTGTCGCCGTAGACTATAAGAGTTTCGTTAGACGGGAGGTTTAGTCGGACTGCTTTCTCGTAGCACATGATGTCAGCGCGATGAAGAATTAACCAATCCATGCCGATAATAACGTCGAAACTTTTTATTAAGACCGGCATCAGGTCGATTGGGAATGAATGGTTATCTAGGGTTAGGATACAAGCTAAGTATATGCTATTTGTACTTTCAGTTTTCCCATTAGCCATTTCTACTGTGAATAGTTCTTTGAGTGCGTGCAGTGGTTGCTTAAACATGCGAGCAATAACTCAAGCAGGTACCGGGAGGTACACCTCGCAAGTCTCTCTGCATTTTGGAAGCAGAGCATTTATGGTTTACGAAGCTTCGCTCCGCTCCACTATCGAACATAATGCATGCATAGGAGTTATCAAGGAGGAACGTACCAGTCACCATGGTCGGGTCAGCAACTGCTTCCCCGTGGCCTATAGCTAGTACCCTCCCTGCTCCTCCAGCATTTCTCGCTTTGGGGCGGTCCCTTTTAAAATGGCCGGTTTCGCCACATCCATAACAAGTTGGGCTCGCGCCAGAGCCAGGGACTTGGGAGATCGGTTGTGCCGGGAATTTACAGAAATGGACGGTGTGTCCTTTCCTGTTGCAGTTAGAGCACTGCATTTCACGGCAGGAGCCGTTGTGGTGGAAGTTGCATTTGTTGCACTTCGGCAAACTTCCAGCATACTGCTTCCCCGGAGCAGTAACAGCAGCAGGGGTTACCGCAGCATGCACTGCCATGATTTGCTGCCTCTTGGCAGCTCGGTGTTTCTTCTTGTCATCCCAGAACTTCCGCTTAGTGTCAGCGGGTGTGGAGGGTTCTGGGATGGCTAGGGTTGTTGTTGTCGCAGGGGTTTTGACTCCATGGTCAATGAGTCTTTGTGCCAATCGCTTGGCACTGTCGAAGCTAGTGGGGTTTGATGCTAGGACATTCCCCTGATACGGAGGCACTAGCCCCCATATATATCGTTCGATCTTTTTCCCCTCAGTGGGAACCATATTGGGGCAGAGGGCCACCAGTTCGCTAAATCGGGCAGTGTAAGCGATCACATTGGCGCCCTTCATGGTCAGGTTCTAGAGTTCCTGTTCCAACTTCTGGACTTCGCCCCTCGGGCAGTATTCCTCAGTCATGAGGTCCTTCATCGTTTCCCAGCCCATGTCGTTAGCCACGATGAGTGTTAGAGCTTTAACGTGGCCGTTCCACCACGTTAGGGCTTTTCCCTCAAAGGTGCATGCGGCATATTTAACTTTGCACACAGTAGGGCATGAACAAATTTTGAAGACTGATTCAGTCTTCTCGAACCATTGCGAGAGGGCAATGACTCCGTTGTTGCAATAGAAAGGCTTCGACTTGCAATTTGTGAAATCCTTGTAGGAGCACTCTCTCGAGCGCACAGGGATTTCGATCAGAATAGATTCAACAGAGGTTCCACCTCTGCTGGCATCGGATGAGTGATATTGAGCCATGGCAATTGCCACTGCTGCAGCTACGACAACATTCAGGGCTGCAGTATCGATGACCGGAGGCGGTGGAGGCGGTGGAGGTGTAGGGTTATTCCTGGGAGATTTGTGAGGAGGCATCTTTCAGCTATAAGTTTATAAAGATAAGAAAAATTGGTAAGAATCAATTTGTAAACAACATGAGAGTGACACATGGACTAACTAACCATAGCCCAACAGTTAAATGGGTGTTTGAAAACATAGCAAGGAATATTAGTAGGAAAACACAAGTGTATAGATTTTTCCCACATATTAGATAGATGTCAATCATACTGGTATTACAGATGTAATAAGTTCAGGGAAAATCGAGCTAACAGTAGGTCTTACATCATACCATATAGAAAGTTTGACAGTTCTCAGATTCCTAATTAGAGTACTGAAAGTTAGGAATATTTTACAGACACGTGCCACTTAGAGCACAAATGTTCAAGGATATTCCTTAATCAAAAGGCAGAGATGTACTAGACATCATCTAACAGCGATGGGAATTCCTCGGGCGAGTCCTGAGGTCCGACACTTGACGAAACATCTCCTGAAGGTGTCGATCCTGAGCTCTCTGACGAGCTCGAAGTTCCATGACCTCAGCTCGGGAGGTAGTCAGCTGTTGTTGTAGGGTTTCATTGGTTCTCCGAGTCCATTCCATGTCTTCTTCAAGACGGCGGATGCGGACTGTGCTGACACCCGAGTTGGCATCAATCTCCATGACCCGGTCGATGGCTGCTCGACCTTGCTCGACATTTCGAGCTATTCTGCGGATAATGACAGGCAGAGCTCGGTCAGCAGAGCCACCATCGTTGACGTTGTAAAAGGTTCGGTCCCCAAAGTATGGTAAGGGTTGACCCTGTTCATCACTCCAGCGATTCAAGTTGGTTGCCCACAAGGGAGTAGGACCTGGAAAAGCTGGTCAGGGATTGTTGTTCGGGGCTTTACCTACTAGCGGTAGGTTGTTGACTTCAGGCTCGGAGTCAGATCCATCAGAAAAGCCTTCTACGAGGTGATCATCCAAAGGGATTGGATGGTCATCTTCGGGCTCTTCTTCGATCCACCCGGCATTGCCTTCATTTGGAAAGTACGGGTCGCCATGATGGAATCCAGTCATTTAGATCTACGCGAGAGAAGAGGTATAAGGATATAGTATACATGTAACTAGTAGTACAAAATACACCTATAGTATTTTAAGTTTAAGTTCTACTGATCTTCTTGTGGTATTGTTAGTAAGTTTTTAGACTTGTTAACACATCACAACCATTCTAGGGCATATGCTAATCACTCCTAGGACCAGCATAGTTGATCAGGCTATGCCATTCCCAGGACTGACCACACATCCCCGAGCTCACTTGTGATATTTAACAATCGTAATACTTTTGTTCTTGTCATTGTGACACTGATTTTAGTATGTATGCAGACTAGTATACTTAATTAAATATTTTAATATTTAAAGTATAGACGCTTGGTCAGAGTGCTTTAATCCCTATTGGGTTTATAGTTTAGTATATCTTTTATGGGTTGATATACTTGATTCACTATAAACAATCCTCTGATACCAATCTGTCACACCCCAAAACCAAGAACGGCGGAAACGTTCTGGGGCGGAGGACGTCATGTATAATATCACAACACAGTAAATGTAAATAAGCAAACAACATCATCCATTGCATTAAATATATAATTTTAATACAATCGTGTTCTGTACAGTTATAGACACCAAAATAATGTAATGTAAATCAAAATAATAAGATGAGTCTTGAATACGCTCCATCTTCTCAAAAGCTGGCCTCGGTACCTGTCTACTGATGACCTGAGAATACAAGTTATTTTGAAAGAGTTTTTTAGCATTAAGCTGGTGAGTTCATAAGTATTTTAGTGTCAAAGTTTGTTGTCAAAAACGTTTGAACCTGTCTAAATGTATAAGTTTGTAAAAATGTATGTAAGTGTTTGAAAGTCTTTGTAAAAGTTTGAATCTCTCAGAAAATCCTATATTTTCTATTAAAGTAGCCTTCTACCAAGGCCTAACTGTTTTGTATGCTCGTTTGTCATAAAAGTGTGTAATTTCCCAAGTGTAACAATCATTCAATAAAATATAGTTTGTACATTAATGTTTAAGTGAGATTATCACTAAAATATGTAATGGGTAAATCATTGTAGTACTGTAGTTTTGTATAATAGGAACTACTGCTGTACTAACTACCTTAAACCGAATTTATATTAAGGTATAATGTGATAAATTGCACCATGCTATCGACTGGTAACAACGACATAATGAATGGTCGTAAGAACGAAATGACGTTTGGCACCCGCAGACCTGCAAGTCCGGCTGTGGCTAGCAGCAAGGTGTAGGATAGTCAATCCAGTATAGATCTATACGCAAAATCATGCTCTCCCACCAAGAGAATTCTGGCTACAACTCGGGCCATGACATTTAAGGCATGCTCCGACACAGTGGATCAAAATTGTCAACGTGTTCATGTATATGTAATGTTTCTCGTTCTAGTATAGTTGTATATGTTCTCCTTCTAGTATAGTTGTATATGTTTTGTTTCTAGTATAGTTGTATATGTTCTGTTTCTAGTATAGTTGTCTTTGTTCTGTTTCTAGTATAGTTGTATATGTTCATGTTTCTAGCATAGTTGTATATGCTCATGTTTCTAGCATAGTTGTATATGTTCATGTTTCTAGCATAGTTATATATGTTCATGTTTCTAGCATAGTTGTATATGTTTCTGTGTTACCCCGATGGTAACTTACTAATGATGTACTGAGAAGTATGAATATGGAAGTACTTTTATATCTATACATGTATATATGATATATAACTAATATTGAAACGACCTTCGGATGGTCACCCGAAATCCCACCAGACCAAATCTCAAGGTGCGAAAAGGAAATAGGGCGGATGGCCTTCCTAAGCCCTTTAAACATTACTTATATATCTATACATATATGGGCATGCAATTTTATAA
The DNA here is from genome assembly GCF_002870075.4 of Lactuca sativa. Lineage (NCBI taxonomy): Eukaryota > Viridiplantae > Streptophyta > Magnoliopsida > Asterales > Asteraceae > Lactuca > Lactuca sativa. The sequence goes on from NC_056625.2 coordinate 318,193,586, forward strand.
GGAATAAACTAAAGTTTAATAAAAGCATTTGATAAGTAAAAGAGTTTGTAAAACATTTTGAAGTGAAACAATTTGATAAACAGTTTGAACAGTAAATAAATCATTGGTTTTCTAGTTATTAATCACATGTGTTTAATGCAATCACATGTGATTGATGCAATAACTATAAGTATTTAACTTGTATTCCCCCCCCCCCCCCCCATAAAGTATTTAAAACATTTAAAAGCATTTCAAAGGTTGATTAAAGGGGTATGAACTCACTTGTGGTGAGTAGATTGGACTATAGTATCAGATACCGTGCTAGGTGGCAAACGGAGACTTGTTTACACGCACGATGCTAGTTATCATATAATAAGCATATATATAACTAATTAGCCAAATAATAACTTAATAAAACAAGTTAGAACACTTAGGAACATGTAAAGACTTTGCATAAGTGTTAAAGGTCCTAATGGTTGCATCTAAGTTGCTACGGGACAAGGCAAAAGGGTTTGAAGCTTCCAAAGGCCTTGTATAAGAGTTCACCACCCAACAAACCCCACCTTTGGAGTTTATGGTCGTAAACTCTTGAGTTTACGGCCGTGGACTCGCCATTTGGTGGTTTTGGGTGTTTTAAGGTGCTATAATTGTTGGATAAGGTGTCTAAGTCCATAACTATTTCTGGTATGTACTTGACCCGACCCGGCATGGTCCATTTGGGTTGCATGGCACCATGCAATTGGATAAACTAAATGAGAGAAATAACGTTTGGAGATTATTAATATATTATAAGTTCTAATATATTAATAATATTATTTGATTAGTTTGATCAAGAATTAAATTAGAATTAATTAAGTGATCAAAAGATAACTAATTAAATATATGGGTTGATTAAGTAAATCATCCATATCTTGTATAGTGGGCTAAAAGGCTCCATGGATCATCAAGTTGGGTTCCACCCATAGGATGCTCCATGGATGCTCCATGGGAGTTACAAACCCATGGGTCATGGAAATGAAGAGTCATGACACATTAGGGTTTAACCCTAGATGTGTCAACACTATATAAGTAATATGATCTCCTCCCAAATCGGTTACACACTAAGGAATAAGGGGGCTTGGCCGATTTTGAAGAGTGTGTATTCTCTCATAAGTTCTTCCAAGAGCATTTGGTGTTGTGTGAAGCATTTGAGGCATCACCACTTGAGGTGCTAGGCTCACAAGGTTTCAAGGAACACAAGCAACAACAAGGTAAGTTATTCTATCTATACTTTATGTTAAAATTGTTCCCCATGTATGCTAGATAGGATATAACCTTGGAATTCAACTTTGCTTGAAAAATTTGACAAACATAGATCCAAGGTTATTAGGGTTGCATGTACACTTAGGAAGTGTTAGAATGCTCAAAACCCATCAGTGGTATCAGAGCCTAGGCTTGTTTGTTCTTATTTGTGCTTAAAAGTTGAAAACAGGATCGAAAATTTGCTGTCTGCGATCGTACTCGTCGAGTCCATAGGGGGAACTCGTCGAGTCCATGAGTATCTTCAACCAACTCGGCGAGTCATGTTCATGCACTCGGCGAGTAGGGTCGAATGAGTGCAGAATTTCGATTCAGTTGCTGGAAAATGAATTAGAAACATTACCCTAAACTGTTTTAGTAAATATAAACTTGTTTTTGGTGGTGTAATGTTTTGCTAATTCATTTACAACAACTAGTTATCAAAATTACAAAGTTTTATGTAATTTTTGATTATGTTCATATTCATGTTCTTGTTCTTATGATGTTTTAGATGATCATAGGAATTATTTGTAACCTATTTGGTAGTTTAATTCTTGATCATAATGTATTTTAATGGAGTCCATAACTTATCCTTAAGTTATGGAAAACCAAGAGTCACACTTGAGTTAAAACCATTAAGAAAACACAAGAGTTATAAAAATGAAGAGTCTTCATTTTATGACTCTATTAAACTCATAAGTTACAAGAAATGAAAAGTTTTGAAAGTTACAAAACTTGCCCTCAAGTTTTGGAACAAGTAAAGTTAAGTTAAAACTTTAGTTCCAACCCCTAGAATTTTAAAAAGTTAAAATTCAACCCTTATACTTATATTATGATGATTTAATAATTATATATATATATATGTATAAGAACAAGTCGTCTTACCGCTAGTACGCCTGATTCACGAAGCCGGTCTATAAGGTGGGTATAAGGTTGTTGCCTATAAAATGGTGACTTAATGGGTGTATATTCTCACCCACCGCTTGCTTGACTGGTGGAGGGTCGTTAGCCGAACGGGTAAGACAAGGACTTATAAATTCTCATTCAAAGTATGATGAATATATAAAGTAACTAAATGTTTATTAAATTCCCAATCTTAGTTACTTTAGGAAAAATGTGAATAAGGTGCTAATCCATGAAATTACACTTTACACTTTGTCTGAGTCGTTGGTGGAGCGTGTGTGGTTAACCGGCACACTAACTTGCACTTAACAAGGTAGGTAAAGGGTGACTTAAGGTTTATTATAGTATCGGTGGAGCGTGTGTGGTTTACCGGCACATCGATTGAGTGATAAACTTTAAGGGTACCAAGTGATTTGCATGGTTACTTCACACCTCGTTTTGTGATCCTCGGCATCCCAGTCACAAAACCTGGAGGGCACTCCCGAGATTGAAACATGCCTTTGAAAAGTTCATTGGATCTCAAAGAATCTAGGAATTTCTAAAACCAATAAAAACTAAATATTTAATATTTCGGTTTGCGTGGTGGAAATTGGTGAATCGTCATTCACCTACCTTTCAAATATGGTATAGCTTAGATTACGGCATACCTCTTCTAAGTTATATTATATTGTGATTGGATCCTAGCCTTAATATTACATTTGGGTGTTTTATTAAGGACTCTCTTAAATCTAAACTAAACTTGTTCTTCTTTTCAGATGTCTTCAACTAATGCTTCTGGCTCGAATCCTAATGGCTCCTTTACTCTTATGAGTCTGTGTGGGAAAGTCACCTTTGATGGATCCAACTTCAATAAGTGGATCAGAAACATCAGGATGATTACCCGCTACGAGGACAAAGAATATGTCCTTGACAAGGAGCTTAAGGAAATTGACGAGTCCACTGCAACTCCCCAGGAGATCGCTGACTTTCATACTCATGAAAGAGATGCAACCAAGGTGGCTTGCATCATGTTAGCCACCATGACAGCTGAACTCCAAAAGTCTTATGAAGACTTCTACCCTTATGAAATGCACCAAGATTTGATGGAAAGATACCATCAAAGTGCACGACAAGAGAGGTACGAAGTCATTTGCTTCATGATAACGACCATGATGAAGGACGGAGAGTCCGTCACGAGCCACATGCAGAAAATGCAAAGGTATGTGGATCGGTTGCTGAAGCTCAATGTGAACTTCCCTGAGGAGCTTGCAATAGATATCATTTTGCACTCCTTACCATCGTGCTATGATCAATTCCGCATGACATATCACATGAACAAGGAAGAGGTCACCCTCAGCAAACTTCAGGGACTTCTCAAGACCGCAGAAACAGGTCTTAAGGGGAAGTCAGTCGCTATCACTCCTACTCCAGAAACAACTCCGGTCTTGGCAATCGGGAAGAGTCGGGGGAGGAAGAGAAAGAGATCTTCAAAGGGTACCAAGGCTCGGACCCTTGATGGCTCTTCTTCAAGTGGAACCAAGAAAGGTTTCATTACTCCTTCTTCTGACCCAAAAGAGGCTGAATGCTTCTATTGTCACGAAAAAGGTCATTGGAAGCGGAACTGCCCAAAGTACCAGCAAGATGTAAAGGATGGGAAAGTCAAACCCAACCATGCAGGTATTTACACTATCATTTCTAATAACTCACCCCATTCGAAATCTTGGGTCCTTGATACAGGTTGCGGAATTCATATTTGTTGTGACTTGCAGGGACTAGGAAGAAGTGAGAATGTGGAGCAAGGAAGAATAAACTTAATCATGGGGAATAGGAAAGTTACACCTGTCACCAAGATTGGAGTTTATACTTTATCGCTAAGTAGTGGGTTAAATTTAGATTTGAATAAATGTTGTTATTCGCCAGAAATGGCAAGAAATATTATTTCCTTTCATGCATTGTACAAACAAGGTTTCACCTTTTCGTTTGATAATGAAGTTGGTTCGATTAATGCTTTCTTTAATAATGTACTTTATTTTAAAGCATTACCTTGTGATGGTGTGTATGAAGCTGTATCTATTGTAGATAACTTAGGAAATAATGTTTTGTGTATTGATTCTAATAATAATAACTTGGATAAAGCATCATTATGGCATTGTCGTCTTGGACATATAAGCAAGAAACGCATAGGCCAACTCCAAAAGGATGGAGTCTTGGAGTCGTTTGACCTAAAGTCAAATGATAGTTGCGAATCATGCTTACTTGGAAAAATGACAAAGTCACCCTTCACAGGCTCATGTGAAAGGGGTGAAGGTTTGTTGGACCTTATACACACGGATGTGTGTGGACCATTCAAACATGCCACTAGAGATGCTAATCGTTATTATTTGACTTTTACCGATGATTACAGTAGATATGGATATGTCTACTTAATCAAGCATAAGTCAGAGACTTTCGAGAAGTTTAAGGAATTTAAACAGGAAGTCGAGAATCAATTGGGCAGGAACATTAAGATGCTTCGATCCGATCGAGGTGGTGAGTATCTTAGTTCAGAGTTCCTCGACTATCTAAAGGAATGTGGGATTGTCTCACAATTGACACCTCCCAGGACACCGCAATTGAATGGTTTGGCTGAGAGGCGTAATCGAACCTTGTTGGACATGGTTCGTTCCATGATGAGTCGAGCTTCGCTACCAATCTCATTCTGGGGGTATGCCTTAGAGACTGCCGCCCATATCCTCAATCTAGTCCCTACAAAGAAAGTTGCCAAAACTCCTCACGAGATGTGGACTGGTAAAGTACCTAAACTAGACCACATCAAGATTTGGGGCTGCGAGGCTTTCGTGAGACGCGAGACTCATGATAAGCTCGAACCCCGAAGCGAGAGGTGTATTTTCATCGGCTACCCACAGCATTCCTTTGGTTACCTCTTCTACAGACCTAGTGACAATGTGGTCTTTGTAGCAAGAAGAGGAGTCTTTCGAGAGAGAGAGTTTATAAGCCAAGGAGACAGTGGGAGGCAAGTTGATCTTGAAGAAATTCAAGAGTCAAGTGGTGAAGGAACTTCAAACTCTAGCCCTCAACTTGAGGAGGAAACTCCTGTTGAGCCAATTGACGAATCTGTACCTCTGAGGCGTTCCACGAGAGTTAGGAGTGCACCTGAGCATTACTATGGATTCCATATTACTGCAGAAGGTGAGACACTTATTAGTGATGAGACACTAGTAAGTCAAGATGACCCTAACAGCTACGAGGAAGCCATGGCAGGCCCCGAGTCTGCTAAATGGAAAGAGGCTATGGATAGCGAGATACAATCCATGTATGACAATCAAGTTTGGAACTTGGTTGAGAATGTACCAGGTCGAAAGACTGTAGGGTGCAAATGGGTCTTCAAAAAGAAGACCGACATGGATGGTAAAGTACACACTTATAAGGCTAGGCTGGTTGCAAAGGGCTTCTCTCAAATCCCTGGAGTGGACTATGATGAGACCTTTTCTCCGGTAGCCAAGATTAAGTCTATTCGGGTTCTGTTAGCTATAGCCGCATTTCATGACTATGAAATTTGGCAAATGGATGTCAAAACCGCTTTCCTTAATGGAAAGTTGGCTGAAGATGTTTACATGAGTCAGCCAGAGGGTTTTGTCAGTAACGAGTACCCTAATAGAGTGTGTAAGCTTGAGAAATCCATTTATGGATTAAAGCAAGCACCTCGCAGATGGAATCTTTGCTTTGATGAAAAGGTCAAGGAATTTGGCTTTTCTAGGAGTGAAGATGAATCTTGTGTATATGTCAAGGCTAGTGGGAGTATAGTTAGCTTTTTGGTATTGTATGTGGATGACATACTACTCATAGGAAACGACATTCCAACCTTGCAGGAAGTAAAGTCCTGGCTTGGAAAGTGTTTCGCTATGAAGGACCTTGGTGAAGCTGCCTATATTTTGGGGATAAGGATCTTGAGAGATCGGAGTAAAAGATTAATTGGACTTAGTCAAAGTACCTACTTGGAGAAGATTCTGAAGAGATTCAGAATGCAAAACTCCAAGAAAGGAGAGTTGCCCATCCACAGTAGCACCAAGCTGAGTAAGACACAAAGCCCTAGCACTGAGGCTGAGATAGCAGAAATGAGTCGATTACCTTATGCTTCGGCTGTAGGTTCGATCATGTATGCTATGACGTGTACTCGACCTGATGTAGCCTTTGCCTTGAGCATGGTTAGCAGGTTTCAGGGGAACCCTGGCAAGGCACACTGGATTGCGGTAAAGAATATTCTCAAGTACCTGCGAAGGACTAAGGACTGGGTCCTTACCCTCGGTGGGAGTGATGACTTGAGAGTTGTAGGGTATAGTGATGCTAGCTTCCAGACTGATAGGGATAACTTCCGCTCTCAGTCGGGCTGGGTCTTTACCCTAAATGGAGGAGCAATTTCTTGGAAGAGTTCCAAGCAAGAGACAGTGGCAGATTCTACTTGTGAATCAGAGTATATTGCAGCTAGCGAAGCGGCAAAGGAGGCGTTATGGCTGAGGAACTTCATTGGAGACCTTGGAGTTGTATCAGCTATTAAAGAGCCGATGGAAATTTTCTGTGATAGTGAAAGTGCTGTTGCCTTAGCCAAGGAACCAAGGGATCACGGGAGATCCAGACACATCGACAGAAAATACCATTTCATCAGACATCGGATCGAAGAAGGACTCCTCGTGGCAAAGAGGGTATCATCAGATGAGAATCCGGCAGATCCCCTCACGAAGGGACTGACTCAGGTTAAGCATCTCCAGCATGCTCGGAGCATAGGGCTGAAGGATGATATTAGATTTAGTAGTTAGATAATCTCGAAATTTGTAAAGTGTAATTGACATTTGATGATGAATAAAAGTGTTTTATTTATGAGTAAAGTGTTGCTATCTCTTGTCGATCGTTTACTATATTTCTTTTGCATGTTTTGACTTCCAGAATAATTTTGTTTGGTATAACATATTATTCAAACCTCCACAGTCGGTCATATGTCGGAAGTAGGTATGAATCAAGACTGTCATGTTTGGTTGTAGAGGTCTGGGACAAGGCTACGACAATCATGAGTGCTCATAAGTTCTGAGCATTGGACTCAACCCACGCTCACTGGAATCACTTCATGGAATTCTATCTCGAGTGATCGTGAGACGGTAATATCATATAAGTCTTTAAACCTAGAGATATGATTTGTTACTTACGAGTTGGTTATGCATTAATTGTACGAAAAACGCATTGGTAACTCGATGTTATAAAATCGTGCTCTTATGTGTAATTCAATGAGTAGTAGAACAAACATATGAGTCGAAGTTTATCTGTTCCTTCTTGGATTAGAAGCTGATATCTGGGCCCCTCGATGATTTTGTTTTGACCTATGTACCGGGCCCGGTCAGAACTAGATTGATGTGTTCAATAAAGTTCTTTGTCAAACAAATCGGAAATCGGGAAACAAATGTTGGACAATAAGTAAGACATTGTTCCATGTATTTGTCCGACTGATATCTAGAACAGAGGATTATATGATCACTTATCTTAAATGGCGTACCATCGTCTTCTCAAGTTTCGAGAAACCTTGTAAAGAGCTACGATTGCCGATCGGTTCCTGAAGTCATACTTGCAGTAATAGTTACTAGACTTATCCAAGTGGGAGACTGTTGGATAAGGTGTCTAAGTCCATAACTATTTCTGGTATGTACTTGACCCGACCCGGCATGGTCCATTTGGGTTGCATGGCACCATGGAATTGGATAAACTAAATGAGAGAAATAACGTTTGGAGATTATTAATATATTATAAGTTCTAATATATTAATAATATTATTTGATTAGTTTGATCAAGAATTAAATTAGAATTAATTAAGTGATCAAAAGATAACTAATTAAATATATGGGTTGATTAAGTAAATCATCCATATCTTGTATAGTGGGCTAAAAGGCTCCATGGATCATCAAGTTGGGTTCCACCCATAGGATGCTCCATGGATGCTCCATGGGAGTTACAAACCCATGGGTCATGGAAATGAAGAGTCATGACACATTAGGGTTTAACCCTAGATGTGTCAACACTATATAAGTAATATGATCTCCTCCCAAATCGGTTACACACTAAGGAATAAGGGGGCTTGGCCGATTTTGAAGAGTGTGTATTCTCTCATAAGTTCTTCCAAGAGCATTTGGTGTTGTGTGAAGCATTTGAGGCATCACCACTTGAGGTGCTAGGCTCACAAGGTTTCAAGGAACACAAGCAACAACAAGGTAAGTTATTCTATCTATACTTTATGTTAAAATTGTTCCCCATGTATGCTAGATAGGATATAACCTTGGAATTCAACTTTGCTTGACAAATTAGACAAACATAGATCCAAGGTTATTAGGGTTGCATGTACACTTAGGAAGTGTTAGACTGCTCAAAACCCATCAATAATAATCCTAGAATAAGCCTAGCACTTGTGGAATAATTCTTGAAGTAGTTTAAGGCCCTAGAATGCTCCATAGAGGAGTTTACGGCCTAAAGACCATATCCCCTAGAGTTTACGGCCGTAAACTCCTAAGGGGTGTTGGTTTTTATTCATTTAAGTCACTTGCACATGTAGGATAGCTTCTATGTTTTTGTTTAAGGTTAAAGGGGACAATAGGCACACATTTGTGCCTTCACTTGGAGTTTACGGCCCAAGTGATGTTCCTTGGCTGTAAACTCCCTTTAAGGGATGATTTTGATGTCATTTACTCCCCATTCAAGTTACAAGTATCAAAGGGTAACTGTCTTAAAGCCTTAGGGGTGTTTAGGGCACTTATAGCCCTTGAAAAAGGGGTTTACGGCCCAAGAGATATCCTTGGCCGTAAACTCCTATAACTAGTGGTTCTTGATTGATTTCTAGCCTCTAATGTTTATACATTAAGTCCTTAACTAGTTGTGTAACAAGGAAATGGGACTAGGTAGCTTTTAGGCCTTGTTTTGGAGTTTACACCCCAAGAACGTTCTTGGGCCGTAAGCTCCCGGATCTTGTATTTTAGACATGTAATATATGTTATAAAGCATAAAACAAGTAATAAAACACATCTAGCAAAGTAGACTCACAATCTGGGATGAAAACCTGAAGATCCGTGAGAGAGAAAATGGCTTTTCTCTATTTGGAATTGTGAATAATGAATTAATTTAATTCCGAAATCTATTTATAGTCCTGAAATATTTGGCAGAAAATATTTTTATTCCGGATATTGGACTATAACATTATGAAACTTGGAATGCTCAAATTTCACGAAACCAGGAGCATCCACTCTCCTGATATCTCCTTAAACGTAAACCCTAATGTACACAAACTTATTCGGAAAAGTCTAAAATTCACTGAAACTGGACTAGCTTCTATTAAATAGATAAATTTCGTACAAATGGAAATTTCGGGTTGTCACAGGTTTTGTGTGTGGCGAAATTATAGTGTGTATACACTCTCTCAAAGTTTTCCAAGAGTTTGTGGTGATTTGTGATTCCATTTGAGGCATTCACACTATTGGTGCTTGGCCCTCAAACTCCTTAGGAATCAAACTCATCATCAAAAGGTATGTAATCTCATCTAATTGTTTTATGTTTAAAAGTACCCCATGCCATGTTGGATAGGTTATGAACCTTGGAAAAATTATTATTTTGCGTGTATTTAGACAAACATAGATCCAAGGTTTATTAGGGTTGCATGTACACTTAGGAAGTGTTAGATTGCTCAAAACCCAACAAGAGGTAGGGGTGAAATAGTCCCCGGTGCCGATTGAGATAGACCGGAGGGTAGTCGGCTCCCCATAACGGCCTGACATAGGTTGGTCAGCACCCCAGAATGGCTTGACATGGGTAGGTCAGCACCCTAGAATGGCTTGACCTGGGTAGGTCAGGCACCCCATAATTGTCTGGCAGTATGTATGCTATGTGATTGTATGGTATGTGGTATGATGGGGGAACTCACTAAGCTTTGTGCTTACAGTTTCAGTTTTGGTTTTAGGTACCTCTTCATCCAAGAAGAAGGAGCCGGCGGCATAGCAGCACATCACACACACACACATTTGATTTCCGCATTGAGTTTTCTTGGATTGTACTCTGATATTACTACTGTTCGATGTGGTGATTTTTAGACTTATTCATGATGGTTTATGGGTTGATATGATATTGATAGTGTTTTTCAGTAAACATGTATATAATTTACTTAATTACAAACAAAAATTTTGGACTCGAAAATTCGGATGTTACAATTTCATAGCGTACATGATTGAGCCAACTGCGGAAGCATAAGTTACTATACTAATCTCTTCTATCTCAGCATCGTTACTCGGGATTTGAGTCTTACTCAACTTGGTATTTCTTTGGATTGGTAACTCCCCCTTCATGGAATTTTCCACGCTAAAACGTTTCAACACTTTATCCAAGTAAGAACTTTGAGTATGTCCTATTAGTCTTTTACTCTTATTTCTCAAAATCCTTATCCCAAGAATATAAGCAGCTTCTCCGAGGTCCGTCATAGCGAAGCACTTCCTAAGCTGGGACTTAACCTCCTACAAGGTTAGGAAGTAGTTTCCTATGAGCATTATGTCGTCCACATACAAAACGAGAAAGATAAGTATAATCCCACTGGCTTTGACATATACACAGGACTCATCCTCCCTTCTTGAAAAACCAAACTCTTTGACTTTCTCATCGAAACAAAGACTCCATATGCAATACGCTTTTTTCAATCCATAAATGGATTTCTCAAGCTTTCACACTCTATTAGGGTGCTCATTTAAACATCTTCAACCAACTTTCCATTAAGGAAAGGGGTTTTGACATCCATCTGCCATATTTCATAATCATGAAACACAGCTATGGCTAGCATAACCCGTATAATTTAATATTTGCAACTGGTGAGAAGGTCTCATCATAGTCAACTTCGGGAGTTTGAGTAAAGCCCTTCATAACCAATCGTGCCTTACACATGTTTACTTTCCCATCTATGTCGGTCTTCTTCTTTAAGATCCACTTGCACCCGACCATCTTACGACATGACACATTGTCAACCAAGTTCCAGACTTGATTGTCATACATGGACTGAATCTCGCTGTCCATTGCCTTTTTCCATTTTGCAGACTTCGGGCTTGCGATGGCTTCCTTATAGTTGTTAGACTCATCCAAATTTATCAGTGTACTATCACTAATAAATGTATCACCCTCATCAGTTATATGGAAACCATATATTTGTTGGATATAGTGTCTAAGTCCATAACTTTATTTGGTATGTACTTGACCCGACACGGCATGGTCCATTTGGGTTGCATGGCATTGCAATACTTGGATAGACAAAATGAGAGAAAGTACACTTGTGATTATTAATATATTATAAGTTCTAATATATTAATAATAGTATTATTTAATTAGTATTGATCAAGTATTAATCTAGTATTAATTTGGTGATCAAAGTGAGACTAATTAAATATATAGGGTTGATTATGACAATTATCAATTCTTTTATGGTGGATTGCTGATCCATGGTTTATGGGTTTGGTTATAACCATATGGAGCTCCATGGATAGTCCATGGGAGTTACAAACCCATGGGTCATGAGAAAAGAAGAGTCATGACACTTAGGGTTTACATTTGTAACTCTTAATTATGACACACTATAAAAGAAACCCTATAGCATGCAAAATCGGTACTAGGGTGTTCATAAGAGGGCGTAACTGATTTTTGAGGCTAAGTAACATTCTCTCAAGTTATTTCATGTTTGTAGTGTTGTGTGAAGCATTTGAGGCACAATATTTGGGGTGCTAGGCTCATAAAGTCTTGAAGGAATCCAAGCAACAACATGGTATGTATTTCTACTTGTTTTTATGTTTTATGTAATCCCCATGCTGTGCTAGTTAGGAAATAACCTTGAAAAAGAAATTTACATGTATATAGAGAAAACATAGATTCAAGGTTATTAGGGTTGCATGTACACTTAGGAAGTGTTAGAATGCTCAAAACCCATCAGTGGTATCAGAGCCTAGGATTTTTTTCTTGATACTTGATGCAATTTCCAAGAAAAATCATTTTTTTGGAATCTGCCAGTTTACGACGAGGTGGTAAATTTTACCAGGAGGTGGTGACTATTCAGTGAAAAAAAAATTGTTTTTGGCCTGTTTTGGATTAGAATCATTACCATAAAGTGTTTTTGTTCTTAAAACTTGATTTTGATGTTATGGTAATGTTTATTCTCATCCAAATAAATGGCTATTATCAATTTTCAGGTTTTATATGTGTTAATATGATCTCATGAAATTGTTTGATATTAATCTTTGTTCTTATGAGTTTTAGAAGATCATAAGAGTTGTGTGTAACCTACATGCTTGTTTAATTCATGATCTTAATGTTAATGATGGTGTCCATAACTTGTCCTCAAGTCATGGATAACCAAAAGGTCACTTCTTTAAAAGTTGTCATTAAAGAATAGTAGGTTTCATAAAATGAAGAGTCTTCAACTTTATGAACCATTAAAACGCATAAGTTACAAATTTGAAGAGTCTTCAAATAGTTTCAAATCTTGCCCTCAAGTTATGGGATTTGAAAAAGTCTTACACTTTAATACTTTAATTCCAAATTAAACCTTATTTTTTTTTTTATAAAAAAAGGTTAAAAATTCAAACTTTCTGGACTTCATTAAATTAATTAAATTGTTTAATTAAAAGAGTTAATAATTCCATAAAGACATGGTTTAAGTTTAATAAAATTAAGAGTATAGTTTAATTAGTAGATTAAACCACCAAATATTTTAAATGTTTAAAATACACCCTTATACTATTATTATAATTTTAATTATATAGATATGTATAAGAATAAGTCAATCTTACCATTAGTAGGCCTCATTCACGAAGCCGGTCTATAAGGGGAGTATAAGGTTACTGCCTATAGAATGGCGTTTAATGGGTGTCCACTGTCACCCACCGCTTCCTTGACTGGTGGAGGGTCGTTAGCCGAAAAGGTAGGATAGGACCTTAATCCTCATTAAAAGTATAATGAAATTATAAAGTAATTATACCTTAATAATTCTGAATCTTAGTTACTTTAGGAAAATGTGAATTTGGTGCTAACCCATAAATTACACTTTGTACCTTACCAAGTCGTTAGTGGAGCGTGTGTGGTTAATCGGCACACTAACAAGGACTAGTAAGTGTGGCAATGGGTAACTTGACCTTTTATAAATTGGTGGAGCTGTGTGGCTAACCGCCACATTGATTAGGTGATAAAGTTAAGGGTACCAAGTCAATTTGTATGGTTATTCACACCTTGTTTGTGATCCTCGGCATCCCAGTCACAAACTTGAGAGGGCACAATCGAGATACAAACGTGCCATTGAAAGTTCAATGTATCTCAAAAGATCCAGGAGTTTCAAATCCAATTAAAACTTAATTATATTTCGTTTTTCATGGTGGAAATTGGTAAGTCGTCATTTAACTACCTTCAACTATTTTATAACTTGGATTATGGCATCCCTCTTCCAGTTATAAATAGGTTGTTGGATCCTAACCTTAGTATTTCCTATTGGGTGTTATATTAACGACTTTAAATCAACTAACTTGAAATTCTCCCATTATAGATGTCTAGTTTAGACAGCTATGGTCTTCCCAAATCTTTAGGAACACGCTTCCTAATGAAGATGATATCCCAAATGGCAACCAAGGTGAAAGATCCATCCCTTTTGTTGTGCATTAGTGGGACTGGAAATCATACTTCACTTCCTCCACCTCCTCCAATAAATCTCCCTACCCACAAGTTTCAAGACCTGATAAGTTCTAAGTCACTCAATCCCTATTGGCAAACAAAGTCTATATGTGCTTAGGTCTTGGAGATTAAGTAACATATTGACAAGCCGGAAGAGTCGGATGTCGATGTCTCAAGGTAGCTAGTTGTTGACTTGGTCACTCCCTGATGACAGATCATGACATGACCCTTAATGATCTTACCTATTTGCTTGATGATGCTAAATCAACAATGATTTGAAGCATTGGTAAAGCCAAATTTAATTGGAAGATCAACTTCCATGGACATTGACAATGGTAGCATTGGAAGTCCAGAAAAACTTTTTCTTCCCAATTGAAAGGGATTGGCCATAGTCAACTCGGTAGACCAAATGGTAAAAAGAAAGGCTAAGTCTGTGTACCGTTTCCAAAGAGTCCATATGTTTATGTTGCCAAAGGAAGGGCATTGGTTGCGAAGCTGCCAAATTTACCTCAAAGTCCATAAGGATAGTAAAGTCAAATGTTTGACTCTGCATTAGGTAAAGTCCATTATCTAAGTTTATTAAGTTTCAATTATGAGATTCTTATTGCATGATGTGACTGGGTCATATATTGATGTTTTAAGAATCAAAGAAGATAAAGAAACTTAAAGGAAGTATATGCTGATTCTGATCGTGAAGATGGATTTCGATCGCATGGTTCGGTGATCAGAATTTTGAGTTGTTACTTAGGAGTTATGATATATTGCTTAGGAATAGATAACAACAAGTTTTCCATATGGATTGTAAGAATAAGTTTTCCACAAAGTTTTAAAATAAAAGAAAATCGTTTTGATTTTATATATTTTAAGTATCCTTACAATTGCATTTGTGAAAAAGGTTGTTGCTTATATGTTTCCATTGATAAGAAATATGGGTAAATGGATTTGATATTTTCATTAGTGGTAGTGTCATAATTTGCCAAATAAGGAAAGATTCTCATCACCCAAGTTTCAGTTGGATAGAAACTTGGAATCATGCAAGTTGTATTGTCTGATGAATGAGACTTTTCATCTTTGGTAAATTAAGACTAATTCCTTGTTCAAATTCGCATGTGAGTCAAGCGAAAGACTAAAGGATCAGGTAAATTAAGTTGTGCACTAGTCAGGACAACCACAAAGGTAGATAAGATTATTCGTTATGATTTACTAATGTTTAGTAAATATGGTTATGCTTACGAGTTTAAGTGTAATTTTGACACATTGGAAAAGTTTCATTGTATGGCAGAATGAATAAGAAGAATCAAATAAGGCAGAAAGATAAAAGTTTCTCGAATCTGAAGAGATGGGAGAGTACTTGTATATTTTGTTTTATGACTATCTTAGTGATTATGGAACCATATCACAATTGATCCTCTGAGGACAGCTTAGTGTGTTTGTTGCCTGAGGAGATGAATCGTGAATTCTTGAAATGGTTGAATCAAAAGGTAATTCATACTTCGTTCCAAAAACAAATCCTGGAGATGTACTCCAAGATTGTAACTTGAGTGACATAGTCTTTAGAAAGTTCATAACACTTGCCAAATGTAGAGTAAGATGTTTCCTATTCTTGTACATTTGAGATTGGTAAGTTGTGATGTTTGGATAAAACAAAGACCAGCTAAGACCAATAGTGAGAAGTGTTTAACTTGCAAAGAATCCGCACTAGATCTTGAATATTTGTATTGTCAAGGAATGGTTCTTGACAAAGAGACGTCTTATATGTCAAGAGGACAGTGGGAGTCTAAAAGATTCTAAAATAGTTTCAAGAACTAATCAAGAGTTTTGTTAATAACTAGCCCACGACTTGAGGTTTGTAACCTATCGTGTTGACATATTCTTATTTCTGTGTCTATTCTAGTTAAAAGTTGATTATGCTTGTGAGTTATATGCGTTCTCAATTTTTTGCATAACAACCTGGAAGCAATGATAGGCATTGTGCTACCAGGTGGCAAGAAATTAAGATTGAACAAGTTCAGTCTATATGAGTTTGGATTTGTCACTAACCTTGTCTTGTGATTATGATTTTGACAAATTCACATGGATAGGAACACATACACCATAAAAATCTAAGTGTCATAAGGTTTCTCTTCGATTCATGAAAATGATGATAAGGAAACTCTTTCACTAAGTAGATTTTGAGTACATAGCAATTGTGAGAATGACAAAAGGTCTAAACATTATGATTACGGCATCCCTCTTCATAATTGTTTAGACACAGAAGTGATCTATCTATGGAAAGGTGTATGATTTTGATAAAGTCTTATCAAAGCAATTGCGTATCAGAAATCTGGACTTTGTTAAGAAAGTCAATAAAGTGTTGGTTTCCAAAAGTCCAGCTGATCTCTGGATACATGTAAAAGCTAGTGGGAGCATAAGTGTTATGCTAGTAAGATAATAATCATTATGCTAGTGGGAGCATGATTATTATGTTAAGTGTTGCAAGTCAGCAATATTAATTATAGAAAACAAAAGTTTCAATTTGCCTTGAAAAAGATGTTTTGCTATAATTAAGGGAGAGGATTTTATACTTCACTCCAATTCAACAAGCTTAGATTGATATTTTAATCTACTTTAGTCAAGAATATATATGAATGTTATGTTGGAATGGTTCAACATAAGGAAATTCTATATATGTTGCGTTCTCAAAATTCGACTATGATTAAAGCATCCCTCTTCATAGTTCGAATTATGAAAAACATGGCAAATAAATATTTTATAGCATAAATTATGTCCCATATGCTTTGGGTATAAGTTTGATTACATGTGTTATAATCCATTCTAAATTTTCCAAATGCCTAGGGCATTAAGATGGAAACAGGAATAGAACTGGAGATGACTAAAATGAATAAGCAAAATTGTCGAGGACAATCTGAGGTTTACCAAAGATTGGTTGCTCATGGACAATTAGAAGTATAGAGTAAGGACCATATTGACATATTTTGAATAGGGGCAACTCTTGCTCAGAAGTGATGGTCAAAATGGTAATATGGAATTTTCTCCATAGGTGAAGTTATTCATTGAATCTGTGTAAGATTAAAGAACTTAACGCTAAGAAGGATGTTCAAAGGAATGTACTTTGAATTTGAGACTTCATTTCCATGGAATTGTTTTCCATTGGAATACTTTGTAATGTCTGTGGCCAAGACTTTGTGACTTCTGTGCATAGTCAATACAAGGGGATCATTGCATATAAGTTTAGAATCTAATAGATTACAGTAAATGGCAAGAGTTTGGTATTCTTGCATTTACATCAAGGATTGGAATTGTGAAATGAGCATCATTGGAATATTTTCAATTGATCTATTTCACAAAGAGAGGACCATATGTAAACATAGTATGCATACTTGGAGTATGGCATAATTGTTTTTTGGAAAAACATAGTGTACATGCTTGGAGCATGGGACAACTAATGTTTTAATTCAAGCATAAAGTTGATTAATCGAAACATAAATAATGAGTAATCAATATGGTGCTTAAATAAAAGGTGTTTTTGTTTACACTCAAAGTGTTGGGGCCATATAAGATTACTATTATTCTTGCGTTTCACTTTGCATGTTTTGACTTCCAGAATAATCATGTTATGGTATATATCATATTATTCAAACCATCCATAGGTAGTCATATGTTGGAAGTAGATATGAATCAAGACTGTCATGAATTTGGCTTGTATGATTAGTCGAAAGTCCTTTAGACAATGCAATGGTTGCTACAACATCCATGAGTACTCATAAGGGCTGAGTATTGGATTCAACCCACGCTCACTTGCATCACTTCATGAAATTTATCTCGAGTGATCATGAGACGGTAATATCATATAAATCTTCAAACCTAGAGATATGAGTTGTTGACTATGAGTTGGTTATTCATTGATTGTACGAAAACGCATTAGTAACTCGATGTACTAAAATGTGCCTTTTTGAATAATTCCACAAGTAGTTAGTACAAGTATATCAGCCGAAGTTTATCTGTTCCTTCTAGAAATAGAAGCGATATCTGGGCCCCTCGATGATTTGGTTTTGACCAATGTATCGGCCCGGTCAGAACCCAATTGATGTGTTCAATTTAGTTCTATGTCGAAACGAATCAGAGATCGAGAAACAAATGGTTGACAATAAGTAAGACCATGTTCCATGTGTTTGTCCGGCTGATATCAAGAGAACAGAGGATAATATGATCACTTATCTTAAATGGCGTATCATCATCATCTCAGTTCCGAGAGACTTTGAAAGAGCTACCATTTCTAGTCAGATTTTGAAGTCATATTTGCAAATATAGTTATTAGACTTATCCAAGTGGGAGACTGTTGGATATAGTGTCTAAGTCCATAACTTTATTTGGTATGTACTTGACCCGACCTGGCATGGTCCATTTGGGTTGCATGGCATTGCAATACTTGCATAGACAAAATGAGAGAAAGTACACTTGTGATTATTAATATATTATAAGTTCTAATATATTAATAATAGTATTATTTAATTAGTATTGATCAAGTATTAATCTAGTATTAATTTGGTGATCAAAGTGAGACTAATTAAATATATGGGGTTGATTATGACAATCATCAATTCTTTTATGGTGGATTAATGATTTATGGTTTACGGGTTTGGTTATAACCATATGGAGTTGCATGGATAGTCCATGGGAGTTACAAACCCATGGGTCATGAGAAATGAAGAGTCATGACAATTAGGGTTTACATATGTAACTCCTAATTATGACACACTATAAAAGAAACCCTATAGCATTCAAAATCGGTACTAGGGTATTCATAAGAGGGCATAACCGATTTTTGAGGCTAAGTGACATTCTCTCAAGTTATTCCAAGTTTGTAGTGCTCTGTGAAGCATTTGAGGCACAACATTTGGGGTGCTAGGCTCACAAAGTCTTGAAGGAATCCAAGCAACAACAAGGTATGTATTTCTACTAGTTTTTATGTTTTATGTAATCCCCACGCCATGCTAGTTAGGAAATAACCTTTAAAAAGAAATTTGCATGTATATACAGAAAACATAGATTCAAGGTTATTAGGGTTGCATGTACACTTAGGATGGGTTAGAATGCTCAAAACCCATCAATATTGTGGGTGCAACACTAACTCTACTGGAACGTATAAGAGGTAGGGACTTGTCAATTGGTTCAAATGGATTTTCCTCCTCGGGTTGAGCGCCATTGTTA
Source organism: Lactuca sativa (assembly GCF_002870075.4). NCBI lineage: Eukaryota > Viridiplantae > Streptophyta > Magnoliopsida > Asterales > Asteraceae > Lactuca > Lactuca sativa. The sequence continues at coordinate 318,212,648 of NC_056625.2, forward strand.
AAGGTTCCTTCATCGTTTGATTCTTGAAGCTCTTCGCGATCAATTTGCCTCCCACTGTCCTCTTGGCATATAAGTTCTCGCTCTCGGAAAACCCCTCTCCTCACAATGAAGACAACATTGTCACTCAGTCTATAGAAGAAATATCAGAAGGACTTCTTCGGGTAGCCGATTAATATACACCGCCCACTACGAGGTTCAAGCTTGTCGTGAGTCTCTCGTCTTACGAAAGCCTCGCAACCCCAAACCTTGATATGTGCCAATGAGAGAGCTTTCCCTATCCACATCTCATGTGGTGTTTTGGCAACCTTCTTAGTTGGGACTAGATTAAGGATATGGGTGGCAGTCTCTAAGGCGTACCCCCAAAATGAGATAGGTAACAAAGTACGAATCATCATGGAACAAACCATGTCCAACAGGGCTTGATTGTGCCTCTCAGCCACACCATTCAACTGCGGTGCCCTAGGTGGAGTCAATTGCGAAACAATTCCACGTTCCTTGAGCTAGTCGTGGAATTCCATACTATGGTACTTACCTCCTCGACCAGATCGGAGCATCTTAATTTTCCTGCCCAGGTGATTCTCCACTTCTTGCTTAAACTCTTTGAACATTTCAAAGTTTTTTGACTTATGCTTGATTAAGTAGATATACCAATATCTACTATAATCATCGGTGAAAGTCACATAGAAGCGGTTCGCATCCCTTGTGGCGGATCTAAAGGGCCCACATACATCAGTATGTATGAGTTTCAGTAAACCCTCACCCTTTTTACAAGTACCAATGAAGGGTGACTTGGTCATCTTTCCAAGTAAACAAGACTTGCACGTGTCATTGTCCCTAGGGTCGAATGACTCCAACACTCCATCTTTTTGTAGTTGGGCTATGCACTTCTTGTTGACATGTCCAAGACGACAATGCCACAAGCATGCTTTATCCAAACCATTGGAAGAATCGATATGTAATACATCATATCCTAAGTTGTCTACAACCATCACAATTTCATATATTCCATTACAAGGCAATTCTTCAAAATAGAAAGTACCATTAAAGAAAGCATTAATAGAACCATTTTCATTATTAAACGGAATTCTAAAACCTTTTTTATACAAACCATGAAAAGAAATAATGTTTCATGTCATTTCTAACGAATAGCAACAATTATCCAAATCCAGACCTAACCTACTACTAAGCACTAAAGAGTGAACTCCAATCTTGGTGACAAGCGATGCTTTCCTACTCTCCATGATCAAGTTTATCTTCCCATGCTCCACATCCCTACTTCTTCTTAGACCTTGCAAATCAGAAGAATATGAAACCCACATCCTGAATCGAGGACCAAAGACATAGCATGTGATGAGTTATTAGATTGAATAGTATAAATACATGCGAAGGATGGCATTATCTTCCCATCCTTGATATCTTGTAGATACTTCGGGAAGCTTCGTTTCCAATTCCTTTTCTCATGGCAGTAGTAGCGCTCTGCCTCCTTTGGGTTGGAAGAAGGAGCAACAGGACCTGCTTTGGTTCCACTAGAAGAGGTACCATCGTGAGACTTTCTCATGTGGCTCTTAGAAGGAGCCTTCCTCTTCTTTCCCTTTCCCTAACTAATTGCCAAAACCAGTGCGACAGTAGTAGGAGTAGATGCAATAGATTTGCCTTTCAGACTACTCTCAGTATTCCTGAGCAGGCCTTGAAGCCTGCTTAGAGTGACCTCCTGCTTGTTCATGTGATAGGTCATACGACACTGGTCGTAGCAAGGAGGTAATGAGTGTAGAATAATATTTATGGCCAACTCCTCATCAAAGTTAACATTTAACTTCAGCAAGCGGTCCACGTATCTCGACATTTTTGCAAGTGAGCCAAGATGGACTCTGCATCCTTCATTTTGGTAGTGATCATCGCAACAATGATCTCATACGGTTTCTGCCTAGCACTTTGATGGTACCTTTCCATCAAATCTTGGTGCATCTTGTAGGGGTAGTAGTCCTCGTAGGTATTTTCGAGTTCTGCAGTCATCATTGTGAGCATGATGCAATGAACCTTTGTAGCATCTCGCTCGTGGGTTTCATAAGTATCGATTTCTTCAAGAGTAGTACTGTTGACATTAACCTCTTTCAGCTCCTTATAGAGAACATACTCCTTGTCCTTGTAACGGGTGACCATGTGGATGTTGCGGATCCAATCATTGAAATTGGACCCATCAAATATCACCCTCGCACACAAGTTCATGAGTGAGAATGAGTCATAAGGGGTTGAGCCAGAAGCGTTGTTGTTGTTTGAAGTAGACATCTTAAATAAAAAAGGGACAAAGTTTAGATTAGATGAGAATCCCCAATTAAACACCTAAATAAGAAATTAGGGCTAGGACCCAACAACATTATTTACAATTTAGAAGAGGGATGCCGTAATCCAAACAACAAATAATTTGAAGGTAGGTAAATGAAGATTTAACAATTTCCATCATGAAAAACGAAAAAGACAATTAAGTTTTAAATGTATTGAAACTCCTAGATCTTTTGAGATTAATTGAACTTTTCAATGACATATTTAAATCTCGATATGCCCTTTAAGTTTGTTACTGGGATACCGAGGATCAAAAACAAGGTGTGATAACCATGCAAATGTACTTGATACTCTCGATGTCATTTTATCACCTACTAAATGTGCCTATTAACCACACATGCTTCATTAATCTATGATAAACATCGAGCTACCCTTTGCCACCATTGCTAGTCCATATTAGTGTGTCGGTTATCCATGCACACTCCACTAACAACTTGCCAGGGTGCAAAGTGTAATTTCCTGGAATAGCATCATTTCACATTTTTCCTAAAGTAAATAAGATTGGGAATTTTATAAAAACATTTAGTTACTTTATTAAGCATTATACTTTTAATGAGGAATTAGTTTCCCTATCCTACCCATCCGGCTAACGACCCTTCACCAATCAATGAAGTGGTGGGTCAAAGCGGACACCCATTAAACTGCCATTTTCTATGCTGCAACCTTATATGCCCCTTATAGATGAGCTTCGTGAATGAGGCCTACGAATGATAAGACTAGGTTAATCTTAATCTTATACATATATATTAGTAATCTTATAATATTATAATAATATAAGGTTTGAATTTTAGACTTGCAAAATTCTAGGGTTTAGAATTTAAATATTTCAAAATTAAACTTTTAATCAAAAATTTAAATTCCAAAACTTAAGGGAAAATTTTGAAACTTTTCAAAACATATTTTAGATCAAATTTAAAAAAAAAAATTATTAATTAATCACATTATTACTATTTATCACTTTGACCTAATCTATTTTCTTTACAGGATAAATGAAATCAAAAATAAATATAATTAAATTTATCTTGTAGAACAAGTAATTATCTTATTTAAGACAATTATCCTTCAATTGAATTAGGATAATCAATACCATAATGCAAAAAAATCAAGTTTTATCAGTCAAAATCGTTTTTGGTAGTTATGCCAATTCAATTTCAGTCAAAATCCCAAAAAAATCAGTCATCAGACGAGCCGACTCGTTGAGTGATAGAACTGGACTCGTCTAGTTCATCTGGTGACTCGACAAGTCCATCAGTGAGAGGATGAAACTTTTGACTTTTGAGTTTGAAAAAATTATCTATGCATCAATTACAAAGTGAAACGATTCAGGTTCTAATACCATTGTTAGGTTATGAGGAAAACAACATTCGTATGGTGTTCATGCAAACCCTAACGCTTGGTTCTAGTTTTTAGATTTATACATGCAACAATTTGTCCAAGAATTGCAAACCCAAATCTAGCATACAACAAAGCTTAAAGTCAACATAAATAAACCAGTAAGAATGTTACCTTGATTGTTGCTTGAAGATCTTGAACTTTTGAGAACCTTAGCACCTCAAATGTTGTGCCGCAAGAGAGAGAAGGGAAGGTAACTTTCGGCTGTAAGGAATCCTTTAGGGTTAGTGTAGCTGAAAATATGAAGCCAAGGGTTCCTTATATAGGTGAGGAATTAGGGTTTTAGTCAAAGTCCTCATCTGGTTGCTTAGCCTGTAAGCAGCCCACAAGAACATTCCAGAACTAAGCCCTTGGACAAAATCTTATGGGTTATCCATAAGGATGTCATCCACTCCATATCTTTAGGGTTTCCTCGGCCCATATTGCAGTTATCAAATAATTACACGTTCAGTCCCTTTAATTGAATTAACCTCTTTTGACCACAAAATTAATTCTAAATTAATTCTTGACCAATGTGAATTAAATAATATAATTTATCCTTTAATATATTCTTCATATAATATATTAATAAACCATAATAACCTCTTTATCTATTATTCATCCAGTCAAGTCACTTTGGTGAAGGCAACCCAAAAGGACCATGCTACAATCGGGTCAAGTACATACCAAATACAGTTATGGACTTAGACACTAATCCAACAATAACATCTGTCAAAATATATCGGAAAAGTTTTGAGCATTCTAAAACTCCTATGGTGTACATGCAACCCTAGAAACCTTGGATCTATGTTTTCTCTAATATACATGCAAATTTGATTTTTTCCAAGGATCTCATCCTAACTAGCATGTTATGGGGTACTTGTAACATAAAAATCTAGTAGAATGACATACCTTTTTCTTGTTGTTGATTGCTTGGAGTTTTGAGAGTCTAGAACCAATGATGTGAATGCCTCAAGTGGAATCACAAATCACCACACAACTTGGAAAACTTGAGAGAATAGTAATGCACACTAGAAATCAGCCCACCTCCCTATCACACGCACTAGTGGCATTTCATGTGCCAAATACCTCTTTATATAGTATGGTGGATTAGGGTTACATCCATGTAAACCCTAATACCCATGACCTTTCATTTCCATAGGATCCATAGGTTAAAAAATCCATGGACTATCCATGCAAGCGTATCCCATCCTAAATGAACTTTGGCCGATTATATATATATATATATATATATATATATATATATATATATATATATATATATATATATATATATATATATATATATATATATATATATAAGAGTCCATATTTAATTAGTTCCTTTTGATCACTAAATTAATTCTTGATCAATACTATTTAAATATTATGATTTCATATTAATATATTATAACTTATAATATATTAATAAATCATAAATATACTACTCTCAAAAGATTATCCATACAAATTGTTTCGGTAAAGTGCATCCCAAATGGACCATGCCAGGTCGGGTCAAGTACATACCACATATAGTTATAGATTTAGACACCTTATCCAACAGTCTCCCACTTGGATAAGTCTAATAACTATAGTTTCAAGTATGACTTCAGGAAGCGACCAACAATTGTAGCTCTTAAAACTCTGTTGAACTATGAAGTGCCATTTTAGATAAGCGATCATATAATCCTCTGTTCTCAAGATATCAGCTGGACAAATACATGGAACAACGTCGTACTTATTGTCCAGCAGTTTGTTTCCCGATTTCCGATTTGTTTGACATAGAACTCAACAGAACACATCAATTTGGTTATGACCGGGCTCGACACATAGGTCAAAACAAAATCATCGAGGGGCCCAGATATCACTTCGAATTGTCCAAGGATTTAAAACGAACAACTAAACTTCGACTCATATGCTTGTACTACTACTTGTTGAATCATACACAAAGGCACGTTTTATAACATCAAGTTACTGATGCGTTTTCATATAATCAATGCACAATAACTCATAATCAACAACTCATCTCTCTAGGTTTTAAAACATATATGATATTACCGTCTCACGATCACTCGAGATAAATTCCATGAAGTGATACAAGTGAGCGTGGGCTTAATCCAATACTCAAAACTTATGAGCACTTAAGAATGTTGTAGCAACTTTTGCTATGTCTAACACCTTACATGTCTACAAGCCTAATTCATGACAGTCTTGATTCATACCTACTTCTAAAGTATGATTGACTGTGGAGAGTTTGAATAAAGTAATTATTCTGGAAGTCAAAACATGCAAAGTTGAAACAATAGTAAACGATTGACACAAGATACCAACACCTTGCTTATAGATAAAATAAAAAAATAAAAAACTTTTATTTAATGATGAAATGTAAATTACATTTTACAAGTTTCATAGATAGTTACCTAATCTGTAAAACTAATATCGTCCTTCAGCTCGATGCGCCTCGCGTGCTGTAAATGCCTAACCCTAGTTAGTCCCTTTGTGAGGGGATTTGTTGGGTTCTCTTCTGACAATGCCCTCTTTACCACGAGGAGTACTTCTATCTTGTGTCTTATGAAGTGATATTTTTCTGTCAGTGTGTCTAGATCATCCATGATCTCTCGGTTCGTTGGCTAAGGCAACCACACTATTTTTGTCACAAAAAATCTCCATAGGCTCCTTCATGGCTGGTACAACTCCAAGGTCTCCGATAAAGTTCTTTAGCCATATCGCCTCCTTCGCCTCTTCACTCGCTACTATGTACTCTGATTCACACGTCGAATCAGCTACCGTCTCCTGTTTGGAACTTTTCCAAGTAATCGTTCCTCCATTCAGGATAAACACCCAATTCAACCGACAACGGAAGTCTTCCCTGTCGGTCTAAAGTTGGCGTTGCTATACCATACTACTCTCAAGTCATCACTCCCACCAATGGTAAGAATCCAATCCTTAGTCCTCCGTAGCTACTTGAGAATGTTCTTTATCGCAGTCTAGTGAGCCTTGTCGAAGTTCCCCTGATATATGCTGACCATGCTCAAGGCAAAGGCCACATCAGGGCGGGTACAAGTCATTGCATACATGATCGAGCCAATAGAAGAAGCATATGGTAATCGACTCATCTCATCCATCTCAGCCATTTTACTCGGGCTCTGAGCCTTACTCAGTTCGGCATTGCTTTGGATCAGTAAATCACCTTTCTTGGAATTCTGCATGTTGAACCTCTTCAACACCTTGTCCAAGTAGGTGCTCTGACTAAGTCGAATTAGTCTTTTACTCCGATCTCTCAATATCCTTATCCCTAGGATATAGGCAACTTCTCCAAGGACCTTCATAGCGAAAAACTTCCCAAGCCAGGATTAATCTCCCTACAAAGTTGGGATGTCATTTCCTATGAGTAGTATGACATCCACATAAAATACTAAAACGCTAACTAAACTCCTACTAGCTCTGACATAAGCACATGACTCATCCTTGCTTCTTGAAAAACCAAACTCTTTGACTTTCTCATCAAAACAAAGATTCCAGCTGCGAGATGCTTGTTTCAATCCATAAATGGATTTCTCAAGCTTGCATACTCTATCAGGGTACTTTGCATTGACAAAACCCTCTGGCCGACTCATGTAAGCATCTTCAGGCAACTTTCCATTAAGGAAAGCGGTTTTGACATCCATTTTCTATATTTCATAATCATGAAATGAAGAAATGGCTACAATAACCCTAATAGACTTAATCTTCGGTACTGGTGAGAAGGTTTCATCATAGTCAACTCCCTGAGTTTGAGTGAAGCCCTTCGCAACCAATCGCGCCTTATAAGTGTGCACTTTCCCATCGATGTCGGTCTTTTTCTTGAAGATCCATTGGCACCCGACTGTCTTGCAACCAAGTACATTATCAACCAAGTTCTAAACTTTATTGTCATACATGGACTGAATCTCATTGTCCATAGCCTCTTTCCATTTAGCAGTCTGAGGGCCTGCCATGGCTTCCCTATCGCTGTTAGGTTCATCCAAATTTACCAGTGTACTATCACTGATAAATGTATTACCTTCCGTAGTAATATGGAAACCATAGTAATGTGCAGGTGGATTCCTAACTCTAGTGGAACGCCTCAGAGGTACAGACTCATCATTTGGTTCAATAGGAGTTTCCTCCTCATGTTGATTCCTAGGGTTTGAGGTTCCTTCACCACTTAACTCTTGAAGCTCTTTAAGATCAATATTCCTCCCACTCTTCCCTTGGCTTATAAATTCTCTCTCGCGAAAGACCCCTCTCCTTGCCATAAAGACCACATTCTCATTGGGTATGTAGAAGAGTTACCCAAAAGATTTATGTAGGTAGCCGATGAAAATACACCGCTCACTATGAGGTTCGAGCTTGTCGTGAGTCTCACATCTCATAAAAGCCTCGAAACCCCAAATCTTGATGTGGTCTAAAGTGGGAACTATCCCAGTCAACATTTTGTGAGGTGTTTTGGCAACCTTCTTGGTAGGGACTATATTAAGGATATGGGCGGCAGTCTCTAAGGCATACCACCAAAATGAGATTGGTAAAGGAGCTCAACTCATCATGAAACGAACCATGTCCAACAAGGTTCGATTGTGCCTCTCAGCCACACCATTAAGCTGTGGCGTTCTAAGAGGTGTCAATTGTGAAACAATTCCACATTCCTTAAGATTGTCAAGGAACTCTGTAATAAGATACTTTCCACCTCGATTGGATTGAATCGTCTTAATATTCTTTCCCAACTGATTCTCTACTTCATGTTTAAGCTCTTTGAACTTTTCGAAGGATTCTGAATTATCCTTTATTAAGTAGACATAACCATATCTAATGTAATCACCAGTAAAAGTCAAACAGAAGCGGCTAGCATCCTTTATGGCGGTTCTAAAGGGTCCACACATCTGTGTGTATGAGGTCCAACAAACCTTCACCCCTAGCACAAGTACCAGTGAAGGGTGACTTAGTTATTTTTCCAATAAAACAAGACTTGCAACTATCATCCGACTTTAAAGCAAATGATTCCAAGACTCTGGCCTTTTGGAGTTGGCCTATGTGCTTCTTGTTAACATGTCCAAGATGACAATGCCTAGTGGAAGAATCAATATGTAATACATTATTTCCTAAGTTGTCTACAACCGACATAATTTCATATACACCATCACAAGGTAATGATTTAAAATAAAGAACACCATTATAAAAAGCATTAATACCACCACATTAATTATCAAATGAAAAAGTAAATCCTTGTTTGTAAAAACCGTGAAAAGAAATAATATTTCTCGCCATTTCAGACGAGTAGCAACATTAATTCAAATCTAATATTAACCCACTACTCAGCAATAAAGAATAAACTCCAATCTAGGTGACAGGTGAAGCTTTCCTATTCCCATGATCAAGTTTATCTTCCCGTGCTCCACATCCTCACTTCTTCTTAGGCCCTACAAATCAGAACATATTTGAATACCACAATCCGTATAAAGGACCCAAGAATTAGTATGCGGTGAGTTATTAGACAATATAGTGTAAATACCTGCATTGGTAGGTTTAACCTTCCCATCCTTAACATCTTGTAGGTACTTAGGGCAGTTTCGTTTCCAGGGCTCCTCATTGTTGGATTAGTGTCTAAGTCCATAACTATTTTGGTATGTACTTGACCCGATTGTGAGCATGGTCCTTTTGTGTTGCCTTCACCAAAGCAACTTGATACAATGATTTATGGAGAAAGAGATTAATTATGATTTATTAATATATTATATGAATAATACATTAAAAGAGAAATCATATTGTTTAATTAATATTAGTCAAGAATTAATAAGAATTAATTTTGTGGCTAAAAGTCATTAATTAAATAAAGGGGATTAGAACTATCAATTATGTAATAGTTTAATATTGGGCTAATGGACTCCATAGAAGTTGGAATGGACAAAATCTATGGGGAAACCCATGAGAATTCATCCAAGGCTTCTAAGGAGGAAGTCCATGGGCTGCTTACGGCCTAAGCAGTCAGATTAGGGTTTACTAGTTCAAAACCCTAATAGGCTCACTATATAAAGACCCGTATGGCACCCAAAAATTATGCTAAGCATTCTATGGAGTTTCTTGGACGTTTTTGGTGCCTCCTTCTCCTCTCCTAAGTAATCCTGTTGCTCTTGGTGTCTGTGAGCCATTAGGGGTGTGACACTTGTGACACTAAGATTTCATAAGCCAATTACAAGAAGCAATAGATTGTTATTGCTACATAACAATCAAAGGTAATATCTAAATCCTAATTTATATGTTAAATCGTTTATTGTTTGCTTGTCAATTAGGGTTTATTGCTTTGGTATTCAATGTTGTATGTTTACTTTGAAAAACCTAGATCAAAGCAATTAGGGTTGCATGAACACCATGGGATTGATGTTATGCTAAGAACCCAATAGTGCTATCAGAGCCTAGGTTGTTTTTCTAGTTGAATAGATGCAAAAGTGAACTGCCAAAGGATCAAAAAGTCGAATTTTTTGCTGTCCGCACCGCCGACTCGGCAAGTCCAGGGTGCTACTGACAAGATTTTTTATTTTTTGAGCAATTTTGTTAAGGATAATTACCAAAACTCATTTTTATTGCCTAAAATCATTTTTCAATGTTAGGAATGATTATCCTTATAAAAATTAATGGATTTGGTTAAATATGGATAATATAGGATTATTATTGGTCAAATATTTGACCAATAAGGTTGAAAAGTTTCAATTTACACCCTTTAGGTTTTATAGTTTAAATTTGATCTTAAAAGTTTTAGTTTTTGAAATTTAAATAGTTAAACCCTAATATTTTGAAAATTTTCAAAATTTTTCCTCAAGTTTTGGAATTTAAAATTTAAATTAAAAGGTATTAATTTTGAAATATTAAATTCTAAGACCCTAGTTTTCGAAAAGTTCAAATTACACCCTTATGGTTTTATTAAGTGAATTAAATGTATAATTAAAAGAGAGTTAATAAATCCATAATGACATGGTTTAAGTTAATCAAATTAAAAGTATAATTTGTTAATAGATTAAACCACCAAGTATTTTAAAAGTGTAAAATACACTCTTATACTATATAAATAATTAAAAGTTTAATATTATACTGGTATCAGAGCAAATTTAGGAAAAATGACCGCCATTGGGTATCCACTCTTACCCACCGCACTCTTGACTAGTGGAGGGTCGTTAGCCGAACGGATAGGATAGGACACAACCATCCATTATAAGTAAATGATATACGAAGTAATTAAATGTTTTATAAATTCCCAAATCTTAGTTGCTTTAGGAAAAATGTGGAGTTGGTGCTATTCCATGAAATTACACATTGTACCTTTACTTAGATGTTAGTGGTGCATGTATGGTTAACCGGCACACTAATTGGGCTATAAAAAAAGGTGGAAAAGGGTGACTCGATGTTTGTCATAGATTGATGGAGCGTGTGTGGTTAACCGGCACGTCGATTAGGTTACTGTAACATTGGGTGCATCATGTATATTTGCATGGTTATCCACAACTTGTTTGTGATCCTCGGCATCCCAGTCACAAACGAAGGGCACACTCGAGATTTAAACATGCCATTGAAAAGTTCAATGAATCTCAAAAGATCTAGGAGTTTAAATTCATTTAAAACTTAATTTTCAATTTTCGTTTTTCATGGTGGAAATTAGTAAATCGTCATTTACCTACCTTCAAATGTTCTGCAATTTGGATTACAGCATCCCTCTTCCAAATTGGAGAATATTGTGTTGGGTCCTAGCCTTAATATCACATTTGGTTGTTTTATTAAGGACTCAATTAAGTAACTTGAATTTTCTCCCATTTTATAGATGTCAAAGTCTGACAACTATGGTCTTCCTGCATCCGTTGGAAATAGTTTTCCACATGAAGATGATGTTCCACGATTGGATTGTGGAAATGGAAATCATTCTTAAATTCCTTCACCTTCTGCAATTATTCTCCCTGACCCATGTGCTCGAAGACTTGAAAAGTTCAAGGTCGCTCAAGCCCTATTGGCGAAAAGACACAAATATGGAAAGTCGGTATGCGCTCATGTCTTGGATAAGAAGTTGCATATTGATAGATTGGGAATGTTGGGTGTCGAAGTCTCAAGGAAGTTGGTTGTTGACTGGGTTCTTCAGTCACTTCCTGATTCATATGGTAAGTTCGTTAGAGAGTACTATATGACGGAATACGATGTGACCCTCATTGATTTGACTTATTTGATTATTGCTACTGAATCAAAAATGATTTGGCGCATTAGTCGAGCAAATTTTTCTGGTAATCAATATCCCAACCTTCTATGGGAAATGGCAACATTTGATTATTGCTACTGAATCATGTCCCTAACACACTCCTATACAAGTCCAAGGCAGTAGTATATCACGGGGGACAGTCTAGGCTTCGTTTCGGGAGTTTACCGCCCAAATCTAGTGATTTAGCCTTCTAAATCATGTTATAACTACATAATAAGCTTTCTAACACTACTAGAAAGAGTTACTCACATTTTGGTATAAAAACCCGAAGATCCGTGAGAGAGAAAATGGCTTTTCTCTAGTTGGAAATGCGAATAATGAATGAATTTGGTTCAGAATTCTATTTATAGTCCTGAGATATTTTTGGCAGAAAATATTTTTATTCCTGAAATGACCTCTAATATAATAGAGTGATGGAATAATAGAGTTGCACTAAACCCTAGTGCATCCACTCTCCTGATATCTCCTGAAGTGTAAACCCTGAATTACTCAAACTTAAACGAAAAAGTCTGAAAATTAACGGTGACTGCTATAACTTCTATTGAAGTGATATAGTTTGTATAAATTGGAAATTTCGGATTGTCACATCATCCCCCTATTAAAGGGAATTTCGTCCCGAAATAAGAATTTGGCCAAGGAAGTAGGTACGAATGATCGAGTCGTTATGTGAACTTCCTAATCGATTGGTTCTCGCGCTCCTAAGTGAACTCGGGTTCTTGGTTGGTATTCCAACGAACCTTAACTAATGGGCGAAGACGTTGCTTCGTCTACTTGACCAGTCGGTCGAGGGTCACTACAGTTCTAATACGAAGATAAGGATCTCGTAAATCTTGATCTCGTCGAGAGGGCTTACGAAAGTCCTAACGGAAAGATACTGTTTCAAGTTCGAGACGCAAAGGGTAACATGTACGTTACTGAGTTCGCGGAGTAGATCTAGTCAGTGAGATGCAGGACCGATTCTGGTAGGAATCTCAGAGGTCCCAACTACATTGGATTTAGCTTTTCCACGCTTTACGAAGCGTATTAAGCCGTTCCTAGAGTGAGGTTTCCTAAAGAATTTGGTCTCTCACTTTGAATTCCAAAGGTTCTTTCTCTCGCTTACTTCCCAGTCAAGGCCATCCCTTGCTGGGTCAAACTCGAAAGGGTTTATGAAGTTTGCCGGGAGTTCGGATTGGACTATGATAGTAGGTTTGTAAGACCTAGAATTTGGTAAATTTTCCGTCGGTGACTACGGTGCCGAAAAATTCCCAACGGTTTTGGATAACTTGTCAGAGTACTCAAGAATTTCCACATCACTAATAGTGTGTCTCAGGAAATTTGTCTCTAAATTCCAAAACTCCTGTTCTGAGAACTTTGCGAAAAGTATCTCCGAGGGTAATTTTTTTATGGGTTCTTTCTCACTACGAGGGTAGATAAATAAGTCATTGCATGGAGAAATGACGAATTGATCCTAGTAAGAAGGCGTACACCACTCATTTAGTTCATGAATACTATGGGCGTATTGGTCCTATCCGAGGGGTATCACTACGGACTTGAAATGTTTGCATCGAGTTCGGAGGATAGTCTTCAAAACATCCTTCCCTATCACTTGAACTGGTGATATTCAGATCTCAGGTCCATTTCTGAGAGTAACTCTTTCCCTGTGTTTGCTCAATCAACTCTTCTAAGCAAGGCAGAGATAACGATTTCTAATGGAAATCTAAATGAAGTCTCCGGTCGTCGAGGTACATATGATGCACTCTGTCGACTTCTGGTAAGAATAAGACCGGAGTTCTCAAGGGTGAGAAGCCTGGTCATCTAATTCTATTGTTGAGTAGTTCGTTGTGTTGTACGGGTTGTTCTTGTATCTTCCGTAGGTGTTTAGACTGAAGTCGATCTGGTTACACGAGTCATACTGGGTTCTAATTTTGTTCCTATGCCAATGTAATTACTCGTACTCCTGGACAGTCTCCATCCTGATGTTCACATTAGAATTCATACGTGATTCAATGATCACAATTTCGTGTATATGAATCGTATATAATTAAGATTCAAAAGGTAGTCGAATAACTGATTCTTCCTTAATCTCACATCCCATTGAGGGAAAAGAAGTGAAAGTGGAATCATCAATTCTAAACCCGTAGAACATTAATTATATATCACTCTCATGTATACATTCTTCAGTGATAGATCAACCATATGAATCCTGGAATTGAACTTGACGTACTGCACGGGCAATAATGTGGGGATTCCTTCGGAAAGGAAAAGAACTATAAGGTACTCTGGTATGAGTACTTCCATGTTCTGATATGACGGCTTCGCTAAAAGACGTTTATTGAGAAAGAGATGTACTTATGAAGCTGGTATTGCGAGGATCGAATTTACTCGAGTCATATGATAAAGTCGGAAGCATATGGAAACTAAAGACGTTAGACTTGAACATAAAACGTTTACAGACAAAAACAACTGTGCAACCATGATCAGAGTTACAGTACTTTAGATTTGCTACAAGACTATTGCTGCGAATCAGATATACTACAAAAGACAAGTATACGCAGCACGAGCATCCTTATACTGACGATTTGGAGGGAACCTATACTATATTAGGGTCCTTAACTGCCTCTTTGCATTCTGAGGTCAAACTCGTATGGGTTCGTCGTTGCCCTTCCCTATTGGACAATCCCTCTTGAAGTGTCCCATGACGCCACATAGATGGCATATCTGAGAGGTTTGGACATTGGTGGTTGAAGAAATGTGTTGGATCTGGATCCTACAGTAACTGGCAGTATGTCCATTCCTGTTGCACTTATAACAGTGTAACAGTCGACAAACCACCCAGATGATGAAAGCTACACTCATAGCATTTTGGTAGGTTTCCGGCATATTGTCTGGCTAGTGTAGGGACAATTGGGACACCAGAAGGAATGGTAGTAGGAGGTGCAGATGTCGTAGCTGTGTTCTTATTCGCCCCTTGAAGCGATTTGTTCTTCCTTTTGGCCCAAAACTTCCGGCTGTTAGTCTTGGCCTCGGCACTCGAGGTACCGTGGTAGTTTGTTGCTCGTTGCGGGGCCGGATTGTTACTTGGATTGAACTGATTGGTAACGATCCTGCTAACACTTGCATTCTTAGCGTTCAGGTGGGTCAAAACAGCTGACACGGCAGCCGAACTTACAGCTTGAAGGGTAGCTGCATCAATTTGAAGAGTTGGTGTTTGGTTGATGGGCTAATCGTTCTTCTTGGGAGACATGATTCTGTTACCGAAAGAAAATGAATTTGTGAGCGAAAATGGTTGAAACTAGACGTAGTTCGATCGCTCATGCAAAGAATAGAAGTATGTTCTGTAAGGTTCGACCTACATCCATATGATGTAGTCCTAGTACGGAATGGAAGTATGTTCACGATGGTTTGACCTACATCCCTATGATATAGTCCTAGTAAAGTTCGGCAGTAAGTTCTTACAATGGTCTCAAGATGTTTGTTATGCAAGCCGAGGTATCGCTGGTTGGTGAATAAAGTGATCCAACCATTAAAAGAGACTTGGAGATGTCTCCGGAGTTATATTGCTATAGTCCAATGACTTGACTAGAGCATGTTTCAAATAGACTCAAATGAAAGTAAGATAAGAGTATTTGAATAAAGAATGACACAGAAGTTAGCCGACTGTCAATACCTTTGATATTCATGACGTACTAGTTCGGGAAAATGACCTTGTAACAAGGTCTTACATCATATCCAGAGAAGATAGTTCCTGACAGTATAAATACCTAACTAAAGTACTTAGAGTACAAGACAGTTTCATAGAAAATGCCACATCGGGCATAGACAGAAACACGATTCCATTCTAACAAGGGATATAAAGTAAAGTATCTACTACTAACGACGGTCATCCCTCTGGTGAACTCTCAGTTCAGACAGTTGGCGTTCCACATCAAGTAGGTGTCTTTCGTACACTCTCTGGCGTACTCGAAGTTCTATGACTTCGGCTCGTGATTCAGCCAGTGCTTGCAGCAGGGTTTCATGGTCTCTCTCAGACCTCTCATGAGCATGTTCAAGGCGACTGGTGCGAAGCATATGCATTCCTCCATTTGTATCAACTTCTGCGATACGTTGTAGAGCTGTCATGCCCTGAATCTCATTTCGGGCAACTCTACGGATCAGAATTGGTAGAACTCTATATGCTGAGCTCCCTTCACTTACGTTGTAAAAGCTTCGGTCTCCATTAAACAGCATAGGTTGATCTTGACCTTCGCTCCATATTTCCAAGCATTCAACCCATGGAGGCGTCGGGCCATGAAAAGTCGGACGAGGGTTAGGAATTGGAACAGGAGCTGCCTGGGGTAGGTATTCAACCTCGGGTTGGAGTTAGCACCATCCGAAAGGTCTTCATCATGGTGATCATTCACAGGGATAGGATGATCATTATTTCGCTCTTCTTCAAACCATCCAGCAATAACCTCATTCGGAAGGTATAGGTTGCCGTGGGGATGGAGTCCAGCCATGTTATCTACGCGAGAATTGGGGTAAGAGAATAATTATTAGACGATCTATCTAGATAATTATTTAGGAAATCTTCATTAGTTCCATCGCTATTTGTAAAGTGCATACCAGTTATATGTAATCAACACATGATAGGCCTTTGAATAAGTGACCTCAACTCCAAATTCACAAGGAATATGGGTAAAGCAAAAATTTCAACGATTCTAAGTCTATAAAATCCTAGTTATATATAATTTTAGCGTATCCACTTAGTAATTATCAACTTAGGTATGAAGATTCCATTTTAGTTCTCAAGTATAAAGTACTTATAGTAACACAAAACACTCCTATGGTAGTTTAGATTTAGGTTTTGTTATAATGTTCTCATTGTGGTAATGTTGGTAAGTTTTTAGACTTGTTGCCATATCACAACCATTCTTGGGCATGTGCTAATCACTCCTTGGAACAACATAGTTGATCAGGCTATGCCACTCCTAAGACTGACCATACATCCCCAGGCTTACTTGTGATATTCAACAATCGTAATACTTTTGTTCTTGTCATTGTGACACTGATTTTAGTATGAATGCAGGCACGTATACTTTGTTAAATATTTTATTATTTACATGCATAAACTCTTTAGACAGAGTGTTTTAATCCCATGTATTTATAGTTAGTATATCTTTTATGGGTTGATATACTTAATTCACTAAAAACAATGCTCTGATACCAATCTGTCACACCCCAAAACCACGAACGGCGGAAACGTTCAGGGGTGGAGGACGTCATGTACAGTATCACAACAGTGTAAAATAGTAAACAAGCAACAACATCATCCATTGCATTATAAGTAAAGTTTTAATACATGTGTGTTCTTCATTGTAGTAAGACACCAAAAATATACAATCAAAATAAAAGACGAGACTTGTCTGCTCCGTCTTCTCAAAACCTGGCCACCGTACCTGTCTACTGATGACCTAAGAATACAAGTTATTTTGAAAGAGAGTATCAGCTTTAAAGCTGGTGAATTCATAAGTATTTAAGTGTCATTGTCTTCCTTAATAAAAGTTGATTTAAAATTCATGTAAACCTTTAAAAGAAAATGTTGATGTAAGTATGAAAAGCCCTAGAAAATCCCTTATTTTCTATCAGTGTGAGATGTAGTCTTCTACCAAGACCTGAATGTTTTGTTATGATAATGTAGTCTTCTACCAAGACCCGAATGTTTTGTTATGATAATGTAGTCTTCTACCAAGACCTGAATGTTTTGTTATGATAATGTAGTCTTCTACCAAGACCTGAATGTTTTGTTATGATAATGTAGTCTTCTACCAAGACCCGAATGTTTTGTTATGATAATGTAGTCTTCTACCAAGACCCGAATGTTTTGTTATGATAATGTAGTCTTCTACCAAGACCCGAATGTTTTGCAAGTAAAATGATATTTTTTTCCTTCTATTGACTAGTACTAAAGTACTTAGTCTAACTCAACGTTTATATGAAAGTATCACAAAATAAAGTAAACAGGAAAATGTACTACTGTAGGTGTTGTCACTGGGTACTAGGACTAACACAACATCGCATTAAGCGAAAAATGCAACCTAATGAACATCCGTAGATTGTCCAGAAAAGTAATAATGTAAGTGTTATCGCTGGGTACTAGGAGTAAAACAACATCGCAATAAGCGAAACGTATAACCTTATGAACAATTGAAGATTGTCCACTTGTCCTCTGTAGCAGCAGCAGGTGGGTGGAGGGGTTAGCCCCGGTTATCGATCTTCCTAATATAAAAAGTAACCTTAGACCTCCGTAGATGGTCATCGACCACTAGTGCTAATCAGCGGGGTTCGGAATGGTTAGTCCCGCCGAGATATCCCATTGAACCGGGATAGGAAAGATAATTTACACAGAAAGTACTAATAAATTATCCTCGTAGTTCTAAGTACAAGTATCCAAGTAAGTGAATACAGGATAATGCATCTATGTAACAGTGTTCATGTATGGTATTCATGTATGTGTGTTCATGTATCAGGTAAGTATATGTAAACATGTTCATGTATCAGGTAAGCATATGTAGATGTACTCATGTATCAGGTAATGTACTGGTATAGACTCATGAATGAACTGACT
Source organism: Lactuca sativa (assembly GCF_002870075.4). Lineage (NCBI taxonomy): Eukaryota > Viridiplantae > Streptophyta > Magnoliopsida > Asterales > Asteraceae > Lactuca > Lactuca sativa. The sequence continues at coordinate 318,231,196 of NC_056625.2, forward strand.
CTTGTGTGATTCCTTGTACTAGGAATAATGTTTGATATCTTCTAACTATCCCTATGATAGTTAACTGAAAGGTAATTGGTTGTTCAAGTAGGTTTATACACTCTTACTACTCAAGGGTGTGGGAAACTAAATGAAAGATGTAAACTATAACAACAATACATATATAAGATTATAAGTGTATATTCATAGTTTACTTCAAGAATGTAAAATGGTTTTGTAAAACGTCTAAGGGTTTTGAACAAATATAAAAGTGACATGATGTCATTTTGATAAACATTTCAAAAGTAATACATTTGATAACAAAGTATTTTAAAGATAGAAAACCCTTTCATGCATCACATTTTGTAGCATGTGAAATCTGTTGAATGAAAACACAGTTATAAAATACATATAGATGATTTAATAACATGTTGTTTTCTACTTGTACTCCCCCCACATTAAAGCATTTAAAATCATTTAAAACATTGATTAGGGGTATGAACTCACCTGCAAATGGTGATTTGGATGAACCGGACGGTGTAGGATTGTTAGGTGTCAAGTGAGGACTTGTACACACACTACGATCCTAATGAACATATAATCACACATATATGCTCTCAATTAGTCTTAAATTACTAATTGATAATGTTAAGATATCCTAGACATAATAACCAGTTTATATAAGTGTTTTAAGCCCTAAGGATTGCGTCTAAGCTATTGTGGGACAAGGCACTTGTGTTTAGGGTTCCAAAGGACCCCATATATGTGTTTACTTTCCAAATACCATCACACATGGAGTTTACGTTTGTAAACTCTTGAGTTTATGGTCGTAAACTCCTAACCATGGGGGTATTGTGTGTTTTGAAGTTCCAAATGATTCCTAGAATTATTCCAACTTGGTGGTTAAATTCTTGGAAGGGTTTAAGGCCTAGAAACACTCCTTTGAGGAGTTTACGGCCCTAAGGCCATTTCCCTTAGAGTTTGCGGCCCTGAACACTTTGGTGCCCCTTAAATGAGTTTACGGCCCATGAACCATGTCATGGCCGTAAACTCACTTTGCAAGGTGATTCTTATGTGTTTAAGGCCCTTGATTTATTGGGAACAAGCCTAGGTAAAAGTCTAAGGCCTTAGGTGCCTTAAAAGCATCATTTTGAGCATGATTTTGGAGTTTACGGCCTAAGATCCTCTTGGGCCGTGAACTCCCAAACTTGGGTGGTTCTTGCTTGATTTCATGTCCCTAACACATTCCTATACTACTCCAAGGCAGTAGTATATCATGGGGGACAGTCTAGGCTTCGTTTCGGGAGTTTACCGCCCAAGAACACCTTGGGGAGTAAACTCCTAAATCTAGTGATTTAGCTTTCTAAATCATGTTATAACTACATAATAAGCTTTCTAACACTACTAGAAAGAGTTACTCATGTTTTGGTATAAAAACCCGAAGATCCGTGAGAGAGAAAATGGCTTTTCTCTAGTTGGAAATGCGAATAATGAATGAATTTGGTTCAAAATTCTATTTATAGTCCTGAGATATTTTTGGCAGAAAATATTTTTATTCCTGAAATGACCTCTAATATAATAGAGTGATGGAATAATAGAGTTGCACTAAACCCTAGTGCATCCACTCTCCTGATATCTCCTAAAGTGTAAACCCTGAATTACTCAAACTTACACGAAAAAGTATGAAAATTAACTGTGACTGCTATAACTTCTATTGAAGTGATATAGTTTGTACAGAATGGAAATTTCAGATTGTCACACATGGTCACCATCCTAGGCTCATCCAAGCCTTCCCAGGGTAGCTGTGACCAGTCTTCACAAAAGCCCTAAAAACACAGGTGAACGAGCTCCTCGCAACAAGATAACATCTACTTGGTCCGCAATTTGTTGTCTCGAGATGGTCTGAACCCCTGACAGACCAATCATACTGAATCGTTATCATTGAATCCATTCCGTTTATCCCTCAACAGGCTGCTCAACTTGTGATATCTCGAGGTTCCCATTATAAAACAGGTTCACAGACCCAATTATCCCTGCAAATCACTTACACTTGGCCAAGGCTCGGCTAATCCCACTGTGAGTGACTTGTCGCTCCCCAATAAACTAGTTATCTGTATGTACTTACAACCTAAAACACAAATACTAACACTGCCCAAACGCAAAAATTGCTCGAACACTAAACTGCCTGAGGCGGTATGTTGCCACATGGCTACTTTCCAAAATCTAACGAGACCTCCCTGGTCTCTATTCGTTCACCAATCATCTGAAATACCGGGTTCCTGCCCTGCTGCGGAGCCAAAGGACTCCCACTTAGTCGCCTCACACAACTTCTGAACGAAATCCTTCTCTAGAACTAGTTGCCACCAGCTATCATGCCACTATGGCTCAAACATCCTTCTGATCTAACTGATCGGGTCCATGCGTTGAATCCTGTCATCATCAAATTCCAAGACTAAAAGTGATTGCTACCTAACCGATAGTAGACTTATATCATAAATGGCCTCATACGGTCCATTGCTTTCCTAATCTCATAACTGTAGTGGCGTTCAAATTGTCGTTTCGTTGGCTCAAAAAGATCTAATCCATTTGGGAAATCCCGAAATCCAATCCGTGGATTTCCATATCCTCACTGCTGCACCCAAATTGGTGGGTACTACTATTCCTTCTGCGTTCTAACAACACGCTCATACCATCTACCAACCTAGTGAATGCTACGGCTACACGCGCAGACTTACAACACTCTATCAATATATGGCTGCTAGTGAATGCTACGGCTACACCCGCAGACTTACAACACTCTAACACTATGTGTCTGCTAATGAATGCTACAGCTACACCCACAGACTTACAACACTCTAACACTATCTGGATGCTAGTGAATGCTACGGCTACACCCACATACTTACAACACTCTAATACTATCTGACTGCTAGTTAACGCTACGGCTACAGCCGCAGACTTACAACATTCTAATACTATCTGACTGCTAGTGAACGTTACGGCTACACCTGCAAACTTACAACACTTCCCATGCTAATTGACCACTAGTGAATGCTACGGCTACCCCCGTAGTCTTACAACACTCCATACTAACTGGCCACTAGTGAATGCTACGGCTCCCCCCGTAGTCTTACAAAACTTTCCAAACCGGGTTAAACATGCACTCGACCCTACATACCACTGAAATTGAGTCTTAACCGAAACTCTAACCTGGTTCACCAAACCTGCAATCACGTGACCCCACTGTATCACTACCATACCCAAGCCTGTGATCAAAGTGTCATAGTAACCCATGAAATCATCTACACCCTCTGGCAGGGTGGGAATCGGTGACTCGCACAACCACTGTCTGAGAGTCTTGAAGGCTTCCTGCTGCTCAGGCCCCTATCGAAAGATCACCGACTTCTTGGTCAGTCGGTCAAGGAACCACAATCTCGGAGAAGTCCCATATAAATCTCTGATAATAACCTGCTAGACCCAGGAAACTCTGAACCTCAGATGGAGACCTTGAAATCTCCCACTACATCACGACCATTATCTTGGCCGGATCGACTAAATTACCCTTCTGGTTGACAAGGTGCCCAAGAGATTGCACCCTGCGCAACCAGAACTCACATTTGGAGGATTTTATTAAAAGCCTCTCCTCCACATAGATTCAACTAAGTCTTCACAACACGTGAGAATTGAAGGATTTCCAATCCTTCTTGCTTCCAAGTATCCCCCTGATGACAACCGGTGCTTACCAATGCTAGCGATTAATCACCGGTTAAACCTTAAGATCGCCCATCCTCATAAATCTTGATGAGTACTCTAGAAATATGGTCCAGTCTGAAACCTTAATCCATCTCCCATGCGCAAATACTATTCTCCTGTACATCTGATGACCAACCACTTATACATCTATCACCTACAACTAACACCACCTTCTTCATGTTACCAGTTTTGTCTAAAGTTCATTCATAAACAATTGTCGACCATACCTGAACCATGTTAGAAAACTGAACGTTGTCTTGACTGGAGAATTATCATTCTAACCCTGGCCGAGTATCCTCTAAATAATACTCCTGCACAGATCCCGATAGAGATTCGGGATGATAACGGTACATGCGGAACCTACTTCACAAGATGCATCCCTCTGTGGGTTCATCAAGGACTTTTCGGCATGCAGGATAGCATATATAATCCCTGATAACCCAAACACTAGTAGAAAACTGACCCGAGATCGGACTTATCCAAACTCACTCACAATCTCAAAGCGATACGTATTCCCAACATCCACATAATAGTCGTAGATGATGACATACCCGCAACATCTGGAGAAATCCTAATCATCTTCTGCCGACATGACCGACCCCGCTACACTTGTAGCAGCCTAATGATGGGTTTGAGCCATAAGAACATTCCTATGTGCACATACAAACCCTAATGCTTGGATCTAGGTTTCTCTAATTGAACATGTAATGTATCCAATACTTTGATTGATAGATCTAATGAAAACATTCATATCACAATACATGAAATCAGATCTGAAAGATTACCTTGAATGCTTGCTTGAATCTTCTTCTCCTTGAAGCTTAGAGTCACAAATGTCACTCCTCTAATGGCTTACAAACACCAACTTAGCAAGAGGATGATTAAAGAGAGAGAGAAGGGTGAGAAAAGTCAGCTAGGGTTTCTCCAATACCAAGGGTGCCGATTTTCTTAGCCCTAAGGGTCTTATTTATACTAGTGAGCCTCCTAGGGTTTCACCATTAAACCCTAATTGGATAACTTAGGCCCTAAGCAATCCAATCTCCTTATTGATAAGCCTTGGACGATTTCTAGGCCTTTCCTAACCCTAAAATCTTCCACTCCTTTATTCATAAGGAGACATAGCCCAAAGTACAACTATCATACAATTGATAGTTTATGCCCCTTTATTCAATTAATCTCTTTAAGTCACCAAATTAATTCCTAATTAATTTTTGACTTAAATTAATCAAATAACAATATTATTATTCCTTATATTATTCTCATAATATATTAATAATATTTCTTCTCTCATTGTAAATCATCCTATCAAGTTGCTATGGTGAAGGCAACCCAAAAGGACCATGCACAACCGGGTCAAATAATTGCCAAATATAGTTGCAACCTTAGACACTATTCCAACAGTCTCCCACTTGGATAAGTCTAGTAACTATATACACAAGCATAATCCGATTAGCAATCGTAGCTCTTAAAGACGCTGTCAAACTCTGATCTTATCAATCTTGTCCTTTAGATAAGGGACCGTACAGTCCTCTGTTTAGATATCATGCGGACAATTATACGGAACGAATTGTCCAGCAGTTGGTTTCTCGATCTCAGATTCATTTTACATAGAACTTAATCGAACACATCAATTTAGTTCTGACCGGGCCCGACACATAAGTCAAAGCAAATCATCGAGCGGCCGAAATATTGCTTTTACCCTCTTAGGATAAAAGTAATAGATAAACTTTGACTTATATGCATTTACCTATTCATTAATCAATTATACACAACAATGCGTTTTATAAAATCAATTTACTGATGCGGTTTCGCATTATCAATGTATAACTAATTAACAAATAACAAACCATATATCTAGGTTTTAAGACCATATGATATTATCGTCTTGCAATCAACCTTTTTATCACATTCCATGAGGTGATTCCAGCAAGCATGGGTTTGTTCCAATGCCCAAAACTAGTTCATAAGCTCTCATGAAAGTTGCAGCAAACTTTTGCTATGTCTAATACCATTTAGACAATCTACACACCAATTCATGACAATCTTCATTCATACCTACTTCCAACATATGAACGATTGTGGATTGTTTGAATAATTCGATTATTCTAAATAGCTCAATTATTAAGGAAGTCAAAACATGCAAAGTGAAACAATAGTTAAACAATTAACATAAGACAGTAGCTTCACTTATAAATAATACTCCTTTATTTAATCATCAAATGTTAATTACGTTTATCTATTACAAGTTTCTAAAACTATCTAATCTAATCTAATATCATCTCTCAGTCTAATACTCCTAGCATGCTGCAAATGCTTAACCCTACTCAGTCCCTTCGTAAGCGGATCTGTTGGGTTATCTTCTGATGATATCCTCCTAACCACAAGGTGTCCTTCTACTCGATGTCTAATGAAATGATACTTTCTGTCGATATGACGAGATCCACCATGATCCCTTGGTTCCTTGGTCAAGGCAACCGCTCCTTCATTATCACAGAAAATTTCCATAGGCTCCTTTATGGCAGGCACAACTCCAAGATCACCAATGAAGTTCTTCAACCATATTGCCTCCTTCGACGCTTCGCTGGCTGCAGTGTACTCTGATTCGCACGTTGAATCAGCTACGATTTCCTGCTTGGAACTTTTCCAAGTCACTACTCCTCCATTCAGGGTAAAGACCCAGCCCGACTGCGAACGGTAGTTGTCCCTGTCGGTCTGAAAGTTGGCGTCACTATACCCTCGCACCTTTAAGTCATCACTCCCCCCGAGGACTAAAAACCATTCCTTGGTCCTCCGAAGGTACTTAAGGATGTTCTTTACCGCAGTCCAATGGGCTTTGCCAGGGTTCCCTTGGTATTTACAAACCATGCTCAAAGAAATGGCTACATTAGGGCGATTACAAGTCATAGCATACATGATTGAGCCAACTGCGGAAGCGTATGGTACTCGGCTCGTTTCTGCTATTTCAGCTTCGGTACTCGGACTTTGAGTCTTACTCAACTTGGAATTACTTTGTATCGGTAATTCTCCCTTCTTCGAATTTTCCATACTAAAACGTTTTAGTACTTTCTCTAAGTAGGTGTTCTGACTAAGTCCTATTAGTCTCTTACTTCGTTCTCTCACTATCCTTATTCCAAAGATATAGGAAGCCTCTCCGAGGTCCTTCATAGCGAAGCACTTCCCGAGCCAGGACTTAACCTCCTACAGTGTTGGGACATCGTTTCCTATGAGTAGTATGTCATCAACATACAGAACGAGGAAGTTGACTATACTCCCACTGGCTTTGACATATACACATGATTCATCTTCGCTTCGTACAAATCCAAACTCTTTGACTTTCTCATTGAAGCAAAGATTCCATCTGCGAGACGCTTGCTTAGTGTGACAACCCCATATTTTCCAAAAGCAATGTAACACTCAAAAGTCAAATACAACGAAAACTCTTTGGAATCAACGAAATTAACCTCAAAAACAAAGTGTTCAAATATCTAAATTGGGATGCATCAAATGTTAGATATTGTGCCAAGGTTTCCAAAAACATAAAGAACATTCAAAATTGGGTTATATTGAAGAAATTATAACCACTCGAATATTTACGACACACCGTTAAAACATTATTTAACGTAAAAAGTGAAATTACAATAAAATGCATTTTAGCCTTAAGTATCTAAACAAAAGTTGTAGAGTTCGTTAAGCTGTAAACATACATAAAAAGATCGCCCAGATTGGACCTCGTATGAAGAAGTTACGAATTTTTTAAGTTTCGTAACAGTAGTAGAGGGCTAAAAACTCGAATTGAAGATCGAGCGTTATTTAGCTATCGCAACCTAAACGAAAGTTGAAGGCCTCCACAATAGGAGTAAAATGATAAAAAGACAAATGAAAATCGACGTCGAATAAAGAAGCTATGTATTTTTAACGAACTTTAGCAGTCTCGGCCTATTAAAAACATATCATTAAAAATAAATTCAAAACTAGCCGATGGAGTCTAAATGAAAGTTGTAGAGCATAATCTCACCTACGCGTGGATATAAAGAACGCGAAAAACAGAGCCCATACGCGAAAGTTACGAAATTTAGAAGACGGAAGTCGGGATTACGCCCAGCGTAATGTAGGAGTACGCCCAGCGTACTCAGGTGCAGGGTCGAGTCCCATCGGCTGCAGCTCTACGCCTTGCTAGACTCGACTCGTAAGCCATGACGCAAAGTTACGCCCAACGTAACCAAAGTACGCCCAGCGTAACGCGTACGCCCAGCGTACTCCGGTGGTACACCCAGCATACTCAACTTTCCAGCACTATAAATAGAAGGCTTGAGCTATGGATTTTGGCACACCTTCTCAAAGCTCTCACTTACTCCCACATACTTTCAAGCACCAGAAGCTGTCCCGACGCCCTCGGTTTCCGCACCCGAGCCCCCGACGAAGGTTCTACGCAACCGAGATCCCCAAAGAGCTCGAAGACGCAGCTTTCCGCGGTTGAAGTTGCTTGACTCTAGCCCCACTCTCTTCAAACCAAACAAGTGAGTGCATACCCCTACCTTTCAAGTCTTTTCATGTTTTAAGAGGGAAATACAAGTACAATACAAGTAAAAGTATCGTTTTATAAACATAAATGTAACATCTACCTTATTGATTATCGATACCAACAACTTACTTTACGTATAAAGGGCTAGTATATCATCAAGTTATTTTCACCAAATGCAACATACTTTCTGAAAAACTATAATGGGTATAGTTAGCAAGTTATTCATACATTTTTACGTATACACCTTGAAGAACAAAATACCTTCAAACAAAAATGAAATAAAGTCTTTCTTATCGTAAATCTATTTATACTAAGTGATGTGAGATATTCAAACTTCACCGTACTCTTATGTATGCATTTCAAGTCCTTTATTATATACCATAATCTCTAGGAGGGAGAGCGTGATACTTGTGTATAGATCTATACGGGATTGACAACCCCGCACCTAAACTGTTAGTTACAGTTAGACCGGCAGGTCTGGGGTGACAAATGTCATAATGCTACAACACCTGAAGAATGTTGTTACAGGCAGTCAATGTCAATAGTATGGTTATAAGACTCACATGAAAGTATAAAAACAAGTTTGATTTACGAGATTCATATATGCATCCAGTTTTCTACATTATTTTGAGCATAAAGTTTATCTTTATCATTCAAGCACGAAAAATACTAACGCACTCTAACTTTGGGAACTCTTCAAACTATTTATAGAAAATATTGGATTTTCTGAAAACCTCGTTCATTGATTTGCTACCAAAAGGACATACTTTTCAATACAAAACACTTATGAACTCACCAACTAAACTGTTGACATTTTTTCGAAACCACTTCTATTTCTCAGGGAATCAGTAATACAGGTAACCACCAACTTTTGAAGAAGGAACGCTAAGGATGTTTATTATTAAACATTTACATCATCATATTGTAATATTTTTTTGGAAATATGTATAACGCAACAATATACGTTTTTATTATATATATGATGGTTGTGTTACTTTCTTTACAATATTTAATTGTTATGGTACTACGTGAAGTCATCCACCCCCGAATGCTTCCGCCATTCTGGTTTGGGGGTGTGACAGATTGGTATCAGAGCATTGTTTATAGTGAACTAACTATATCGACCCACATAAGATTTACAAACTATAAATGCAACGGGAACCAAAAACCCTCTGACAAAACGTTTTCATAAACAATACATTTTCATTTAAATATATAAATTTTTACTCGCATGTATCAGTCTCGTATCACGACAAGTTTTCTAAAAAGTATTAAGGCAAGTTGCAACACTACGATTTGGCCTCGGGGTATGTAACCGAATCGAGAATAAATATAGCCTGATCAACTATATTTATCCTGGATTTGACCAATGTACGTTCAGGAATGGTCGTAGTGGACAACAAGCCAAAAACTTACCAAATAAAAATTCTTTTAAAGATTCGCCAATTAGAAATACTATAGGAGTATTGTTATAAATTAATAGTACAATGAAAAACTTGCACACCGTAAGATATAGTTAAACATAGGATGTCGTTAAATAGAAATTTCTTTTCTTATAAAATTCTCATACCTCTATCCTAGTATAGACAAATGGTCGGATTCCATTTACCGGGAGATCCCTACTACCCAAACCAAGGCAACGACAGCTGGATAGAGGAAGACCTGGAGGAAGACCCGGAGGAAATCGAAGAGGAAGTCGAAGAAGAATTCGAAGTCGAAGTCGGAGATGAATTCGAAGTCAACGAAGAGGTCGAGGAAATTACTAGTGGAACAGACTCCGAGCCGGAAGTAATCGACCCTCCCGCTCCTCGTCCTCCAGAAGTCAGACAATATCAACCAGGACCCATCCCCATCTGGGGAAGCCGTCTCTACTACTGGAGCCGCCAACTAGGTGTACACCCTCCTTTCAGCATTTGTCGATATTTTTACAATGTCAGTGGGAGAGGTTCAGCTGATCGAGCATTTCCTGTTATTGTGGGCACTATAGCTACCCAAAACTACCATGCAGACAAGCAAGCAACCAGAGTTCACGAGATCAATGTTGCAACTCAGGGTAACGCTGCAGACATCCGTCGTCTGGAAGGACTACACGAAAATACCCAAATCTACACAGGGACGTTTCAGAATCAAATGGTGACCACACTAGCAGAAATAAGAGAGATAAAGGAACAACAAGCAGATCTTGAAAGGCGCCTGATGGGAGTCAAGCAGTCGGATGCCGAATCTAGCTCCAAACGTACAACACGCCGCAAGTAGAACTTGCTCAACTCCAACAATTTTGACATAGAATAGGACCTCGGATAAAGTTTTTCCCTTATTTCCTTTGTATCTATAATCGGAGACCTCTAGATAGGTCGAATTTTCCTAAACATGAAGCATAATGTAACACACCTTAGGTGTCACATATATATAAATATGAAGTACTTCTTTATATACCTCTCGAAACTTATGGGATTAACTAAATTGCTATACCCACTTTGAAACCATAAACTAAAGTCAAAACAAATTACAAGATACAACTAACCCTCTAGTACACGATTGTCAAAACATTAGAAACCTATAGTATTCATTCTTATTTTCTTTACCAGAACATGCCTCCTCGTAGATCAGCATGCAGAAACTCAACTCCAGCACCACCTCCACCGCCCCCTCCAACTATTGATGCAGCTAAGTTCCAAACTACTGTAACAGCCGCTGTAACCGCAGCAATGGCTCAAATGAGCAACAACGGGTCGGGAAGAGGAATAAACAACTTTACAAATGGCCAAAGCCAAAGCCGTTTTGGGGTATGCACTTACAAAGACTTCACCAACGAAAAACCTATTCCCTTTTATGGGACAGGGGGAGTATTGGCTCTATCCCAATGGATAGAGAAAAGGGAAGTTGTATTCGAAATTTGCGCATACCCTGAAGAAAGCAAAGTAAAATTTGCTGCTTTTACTTTCTCTGAACGCGCCCTGACATGGTGGAACAGCCACGTCAAGACACTAACCCTAGTGGTGGCGAACTCCATGGGTTCGGAAAACCTAAAACGAATGCTCCTACAAGAGTACTGCCCAAGAGGCGAGATCCAGAAGCTCGAATAGGAACTGTGGGGCCTTACGATGGTAGGTTCGGACATCGCAGGCTACACCAACAGTTTCAGTGATTTGATAACACTTTGCCCAGGGATGTTGATCCTGGAAAGAAAAAAGGTGGAGAGGTACATCTGGGGACTATCACCCTAACTTCGAGGAAGTGTGTTAGCTTCCAAACCCATGACCTTCGACAGCGCTAAGGAACTGGTGCAATCTCTCGTTGATCATGGTGTCTGTCAAGGAGTCACGGCTATCATGGCTGAACCAACCAAAGGGAACAACAACAACCATAACAATGCAAACAACAACAACAAGAAGAAATTCTGGAACAAGAGAAAGGGGCAAACTTCGCAAGAACCTTCAAAGAAACAAATGGTGGCGGTTCATGCTGCTACTGCTCCCACCACAACTCCTGCGACCCCTGCGCCAACAAAACAATATGCGGGGAACCTGCCCGAGTGCAGAAAATGCAACTACCATCACCACGCTAATTGCTGCGAGATGCACTGTAAGAACTGCGACAGGAAAGGGCATACTGTCCGTTTCTGTAAAGCACCAGTGCGACCAGTCACTCAAGTTCCTAGTACTGGGATAAGCCAGGCATGTTATGGGTGTGGAGAAACTGGGCACTTCAAGAGGGACTGCCCCAAGACAAGGAATGTTGGCAGTGTTGGGAGAGTGCTAGCGATAGGTCAAAATGAAGCAATAGCTGACCCAACAGTGGTTACGGGTATGTTTCTCCTCGACAACATTTATGCATGCATACTCTTTGACTGTGGTGCGGAGAGAAGTTTTGTGAGTCATAAATTCAAACACATACTTAATGAAAGACCCCAACCACTCAATAAATATTCGCTGAAGAAATCGCTAACGGTAAAACGGAAAGCACAAGCGATATGTACGTAGGGTGCAAATGAAATTTAAACGAACACTTATTTCAAATCGACCTTATGCCCATTTCGATAAGAAGTTTTGATGTAATCATCGGTATGGACTGGTTAAGTCTTCACCATGCCGATATTCTTTGTCACGAAAAGGTCGTTCGCCTCAATCTACCCAACAGCGAAACTCTTGTCTAATATGGAGACAAACCTAGTTCAAACCTGCAAATCATCTCGTGTGTTAAAGCACAAAAATATCTTCGCAAGGAATACCATGCCTTTCTAGCCGAAGTAGTAGACCAGAAACAAGAACCAAAGAACATTAAAGACATTCTGGATGTCTGCAACTTCCCAGATATTTTCCCAGAAGATCTTCTAGGAATTCCACCAGAACGCCAAGTCGAGTTCAGAATAGACTTAATCCCCGGAGCTACTCCAGTAGCAAAGTCGCCTTACCGTTTAGCCCCAGCCGAGATGCAGGAACTGTCAAGTCAATTAAACGAGCTGCTGACCAAGGGCTTCATCAGACCGAGCTTCTCACCATGGGGAGCACCGGTCCTATTCGTGAAAAAGAAGGACGGATCTTTTCGCATGTGCATCGATTACTGGGAGCTGAACAAACTCACAATCAAGAACCGATATCCCCTACCGCGCATAGACGATCTGTTCGATCAACTGCAGGGAGCAAGCTACTTCTCAAAGACCGATCGAAGATCTGGTTATCACCAACTGCGTGTACTAGAAGGAGATATCCCCAAAATGGCCTTCCGAACACGCTATGGTCACTACGAGTTTGTAGTGATGCCCTTCGGGTTGACAAATGCTCCAACAGTGCTCATGGACTTGATGAACCGAGTATATCGTCCCTTCCTGGATAAATTTGTGATCGTGTTCATAGATGATATGCTCGTCAATTAAAGAAGCCAGGAAGAACACAACCAACACCTCCGCCAAGTTTTGGAAACATTGAGGGCAGAGAAGCTTTACGCAAAATTTTCAAAGTGCGAATTTTGGATTCGGGAAGTGGATTTCCTAGGACATGTAGTAAGCAAGGAGGGGATACACGTGGATCCTTCTAAGATCAAGGCAATAGAGAGTTGGACGACTCCAAGAACCCCTACAAAAATCCGGCAATTTTTGGGACTCGTTGGGTATTACCGAAGGTTCATACAAAATTTCTCCAAGATTGCCAAGCCACTCACCACCCTAACTCAGAAGAGTGTGACCTTCGACTGGGGAGAAAAACAAGACACCGCGTTTCAAATGCTAAAGCTGCCTTATGTAGTGCGCCCATCCTAACCTTGCCAGAAGGAACGGAGGACTTCGTGGTCTATTGCGATGCCTCAAACCAAGGACTCGGGTGTGTACTGATGCAATGAAGGAAGGTCATCGCCTACACTTCAAGGCAACTAAAGACGCATGAAGTAAACTACACAACGCACGATCTTGAGCTAGGAGCAGTCGTCTTCGCTCTGAAGATATGGAGGCGCTACCTCTACGGCATGAAATGTACGATCTTCACCGACCATAAAAGCCTCCAACATATCCTCAACCAGAAAGAACTCAACATGAGACAAAGACGGTGGGTAGAACTACTAAATGATTATGAATGTGAGATTTGATATCATCCCAGAAAGGCTAACGTGATGGCCGATGCACTCAGCCGGAAGGAATACTCGGGCCGCAGAGTGAAGTCTTTAACCATGACATTCCATTCACACCTGTCCACACAAATCAAGGAAGCCCAAATAGAAGCCTTAACATTTGAAAATGTAGCAGGGGAAGCCTTAAGGGGAATGGATAAGAAGCTTGAAGTAAATAATGATGGAGTTCATTACTTCATGGATCGAATTTGGACGCCAAGGTTTGGCAGATTCAGAGAAGTCTTCATGAACGAAACACATAAGAAACGATACTCCATACATCCCGACTCCGATAAGATGTATCTCGACCTCAAGAAATTGTACTGGTGGCCGAAAATGAAAGCCGAAATTGCTACCTACGTGAGTAAATGTCTGACGTGCGCCAAAGTCAAGGTAGAATACCAAAAGCCCTCAGGATTGTTGAAACAACCAGAAATACCCAAATGGAAGTGGGAATGTATAACCATGGATTTCATAACAAAACTACCCAGGGCGGCAAGCGGACTCGACACTCTGGGTGATCGTCGACAGGTTAACTAAATCAGCGCACTTCATACCGATCAAAGAGACGGATAAATTGGAGAAGCTAACTAGGACATACCTCAGAGAAATTATGCGACTATATGGTGTGCCCATATCCGTTATCTCAGACCGAGATAGTAGATTCACCTCAAGGTTCTGGCTGTCGTTACAAAAATCTCTAGGAGCAAGACTAGACAGGAGTACTTCTTATCACCCACAAACCGATGGCCAGAGTGAGAGAACCATACAAACCCTAGAAGATATGTTGAGATCTTGCGTAATCGATTTTTCAAAGTATGGGACACCCATCTACCCTTGGTCGAGTTCTCGTACAACAATAGCTACCACGCTAGTATCAAGGCTGCCCCGTTCGAAGCCCTCTATGGCCGTAAATGCAGGTCACCTCTATGCTGGGCTGAAGTGGGGGACACACAACTAGCAAAAGGACAAGGAACAGACAACATGCTCACTGGACCAGAAATCATAAGGGAAACTACGGAGAAGATTGTTCAAATTCGGGAACGTCTAAAAGGCATCAAGGGACAGACAAAAGAGTGACGCGGATAAAAGACGGAAACCCTGTGAATTCTAGGTTGGAGATCGATTCCTACTAAAAGTCTCGCCCTGGAAGGGGTTAATACGCTTCGGAAAGCGTGGAAAACTGAACCCAAGATACATCGGACCATTCGAGATCCAAGCCAGGATTGGTCCAGTAGCTTACAAACTTAGATTACCTGAGGAGCTCCACAATGTACACCCTACCTTCCACGTATCAAACCTAAAGAAGTGCTTGTCTGATGAGACCCTTGTCATCCCTCTAGACGAAATTGCAATAAACGAGAATCTCTAATTCGTAGAAGAACCAGTAGAAATCATGGATCGGGAAATAAAAAGGACTAAACAAAGCTGCATACCGATTATAAAGGTCCGCTGGAACGCCAAGCGAGGACCTAAATACACCTGGGAAAGCAAGGATCAGATGAAACAAAAGTACCCGCATCTTTTTCCTAACCTGTAAACTCTATCTTATATTAAATTTCGGGACGAAATTCCCCTAACGGGGGGATGATGAAACAACCCCATATTTTCCAAAAGCAATATAACACTCAAAAGTCAAATACAATGAAAACTATTTGGAATCAACGAAATTAACCTCAGAAATAAAGTGTTCAAATATCTAAATTGGGATGCATCAAATGTTAGATATCATGTCAAGGTTTCCAAAAACATAAAGAACATTCAAAACCGGGTTACATTGAAGAAATTATAACCACTCGAATATTTACGACACACCGTTAAAACATTATTTAACGTAAAAAGTGAAATTACAATAAAATGCGTTTTAGCCTTAAGTATCTAAACAAAAGTTGTAGAGTTCGTTAAGCTGTAAACATACATAAAAAGATCGCCCGGATTGGACCTCGTATGAAGAAGTTACGAATTTTCTAAGTTTCGTAACAGTAGTAGAGGGCTAAAAACTCTAATTGAAGATCGAGCGTTATTTAGCTATCGCAACCTAAATGAAAGTTGAAGGCCTCCACAGAGTAAAATGATAAAAAGTCAAACAAAAACCGACGTCGAATAAAGAAGCTATGAATTTCTAATGAACTTTAGCAGTCCCAACCTATTAAAAACATATCATTAAAAATAAAGTCAAAACTAGCCGACGGAGTCTAAATGAAAGTTCTAGAGCATAATCTCACCTACGCGTGGATATAAAGAACGCAAAAAACGGAGCCCATAGGCGAACGTTACGGAATTTAGAAGACGGAAGTCGGGATTACGCCCAGCGTACTGTAGGAGTACGCCCAGTGTACTCAGGTGCAGGGTCGAGTCCCATCGGCTGCAGCTCTACGCCTAGCTAGACTCGAGTTGTAAGCCATGACGCAAAGTTACGCCCAGCGTAACCGAAGTACGCCCAGCGTAATGCGTACGCCCGACGTACTTCGGTGGTACGCCCAGCGTACTCGACTTTCTAACACTATAAATAGAAGGCTTGAGCTACGGATTTTGGCACACCTTCTCAAAGCTCTCACTTACTCCCACATACTTTCAAGCACCAGAAGTTGTCCCGACGCCCTCGGTTTTCGCACCCGAGCCCCCGACGAAGGTTCTACGCTACCAAGATCCCCAAAGAGCTCGAAGACGCAGCTTTCCGCGTCAATAGTATGGTTATAAGACTCACATGAAAGCATAAAAACAAGTTTGATTTACGAGATTCATATATGCATTCGGTTTTCTACATTATTTTGAGCACAAAGTTTATCTTTATCATTCAAGTATGAAAAATACTAACGCACTCCAACTTTGGGAACTCTTCAAACTATTCATAGAAAATATTGGATTTTCAGAAAACCTCGTTCATTGATTTGCTACCAAAAGGACATACTTTTCAATACAAATCACTTATGAACTCACCAACTTAATTGTTGACATTTTTTCGAAACCACTTGTATTTCTCAGGAAATCAGTAATACAGGTAACCACCAGCTTTTGAAGAAGGAACGCTAAGGACGTTTATTATTAAACATTTACATCATCATATTGTAATATTCTTTTGGAAATACGTATAACGCAACAATATACGTTTTTATTATATATATGATGGTTGTGTTACTTTCTTTACAATATTCAATTGTGATGGTACTACGTGAAGTCATCCACCCCAGAATGTTTCCGCCATTCTGGTTTCGGGGTGTGACACTTAAGTCCATAAATGGACTTCTCAAGCTTACACACTCTATTTGGATGCTTCGGATCAACAAAACCCTCTGGCTGAGCCATGTAAACATCCTCATCTAACTTCCCATTAAGGAAAGCAGTCTTGACATCCATTTGCCAAATCTCATAATCATGAAATGCGGCAATAGCTAGCATCACTCTAATAGACTTTATCTTCGCAACTGGTGAGAAGGTCTCATCATAGTCAACTCCGGGAGTTTGAGTAAAGCCCTTCGCAACCAATCGCGTCTTATAAGTGTGTACTTCTCCATCCACGTCGGTCTTCTTCTTGAAGATCCATTTGCACCCAACGGTCTTACGTCCGGGCACATTATCAACTAAATTCCAAACTTGGTTGTCATACATGGATTGGATCTCACTGTCCATTGCCTCTTTCCATTTTGTAGACTCCGGGCCTGCCATGGCTTCCTTAAAGCTATTAAGTTCATCTAGATTTATTAGTGTACCATCACTAATATACATATCCCCTTCGGTAGTAATATGAAAACCATAAAACTGGGGTTGAACTCTAACTCATTCGGAATGTCTAAGAGGTAAGGACTCGTCAATCGGTTCAACCAGAGTTTCCTCCTCGGGTTAAGCGCCAGCGGTAGAGGTTCCTTCATCAATCGATTCTTGAATTTCTCCAAGCTCGATTTGCCGCCCACTATCTCCTTGGCTTATGAGTTCTCGCTCTCGGGAAACCCCTCTCCTCGCAATGAAGACAACATTGTCATTCGGTCTATAAAAGAGATATCCAAAGGATTTCTGCGGGTAGCCGATGAAAATACATCGCTCACTACGATGTTCAAGTTTGTCGTGAGTAAAGAACATTCAAAACCGGGTTACATTGAAGAAATTATAACCACTCGAATATTTACGACACACCGTTAAAACATTATTTAACGTAAAAAGTGAAATTACAATAAAATGTATTTTAGCCTTAAGTATCTAAACAAAAGTTGTAGAGTTCGTTAAGCTGTAAACATACATAAAAAGATCGCCCGGATTGGACCTCGTATGAAGAAGTTACGAATTTTCTAAGTTTCGTAACAGTAGTAGAGGGCTAAAAACTCTAATTGAAGATCGAGCGTTATTTAGCTATCGCAACCTAAATGAAAGTTGAAGGCCTCCACAGAGTAAAATGATAAAAAGTCAAACAAAAACCGACGTCGAATAAAGAAGCTATGAATTTCTAACGAACTTTAGCAGTCCCAACCTATTACAAACATATCATTAAAAATAAAGTCAAAACTAGCCGACGGAGTCTAAATGAAAGTTCTAGAGCATAATCTCACCTACGCGTGGATATAAAGAACACGAAAAACGGAGCCCGTAGGCGAACGTTACGGAATTTAGAAGACGGAAGTCGGGATTACGCCCAGCGTACTGTAGGAGTACGCCCAATGTACTCAGGTGCAGGGTCGAGTCCCATCGGCTGCAGCTCTACGCCTAGCTAGACTCGAGTTGTAAGCCATGACGCAAAGTTACGCCCAGCGTAACCGAAGTACGCCCAGCGTAACGTGTACGCCCGACGTACTTCGGTGGTACGCCCAGCGTACTCGACTTTCCAACACTATAAATAGAAGGCTTGAGCTACAGATTTTGGCACACCTTCTCAAAGCTCTCACTTACTCCCACATACTTTCAAGCACCAGAAGTTGTCCCGACGCCCTCGGTTTCCGCACCCGAGCCCCCGACGAAGGTTCTACGCTACCAAGATCCCCGAAGAGCTCGAAGACGCAACTTTCCGCGTCAATAGTATGGTTATAAGACTCACATGAAAGCATAAAAACAAGTTTGATTTACGAGATTCATATATGCATTCGGTTTTCTACATTATTTTGAGCACAAAGTTTATCTTTATCATTCAATTATGAAAAATACTAACGCACTCCAACTTTGGGAACTCTTCAAACTATTCATAGAAAATATTGGATTTTCAGAAAACCTCGTTCATTGATTTGCTACCAAAAGGACATACTTTTCAATACAAATCACTTATGAACTCACCAACTTAATTGTTGACATTTTTTCGAAACCACTTGTATTTCTCAGGAAATCAGTAATGCAGGTAACCACCAGCTTTTGAAGAAGGAACGCTAAGGACGTTTATTATTAAACATTTACATCATCATATTGTAATATTCTTTTGGAAATACGTATAACGCAACAATATACGTTTTTATTATATATATGATGGTTGTGTTACTTTCTTTACAATATTCAATTGTGATGGTACTACGTGAAGTCATCCACCCCAGAATGTTTCCGCCATTCTGGTTTCGGGGTGTGACACTTAAGTCCATAAATGGACTTCTCAAGCTTACACACTCTATTTGGATGCTTCGGATCAACAAAACCCTCTGGCTGAGCCATGTAAACATCCTCATCCAACTTCCCATTAAGGAAAGCAGTCTTGACATCCATTTGCCAAATCTCATAATCATGAAATGCGGCAATAGCTAGCATCACTCTAATAGACTTTATCTTCGCAACTGGTGAGAAGGTCTCATCATAGTCAACTCCGGGAGTTTGAGTAAAGCCCTTCGCAACCAATCGCGTCTTATAAGTGTGTACTTTTCCATCCACATCGGTCTTCTTCTTGAAGATCCATTTGCACCCAACGGTCTTACGTCTGGGCACATTATCAACTAAATTCCAAACTTGGTTGTCATACATGGATTGGATCTCACTGTCCATTGCCTCTTTCCATTTTGTAGACTCCGGGCCTGCCATGGCTTCCTTAAAGCTATTAGGTTCATCTAGATTTATTAGTGTACCATCACTAATATACATATCCCCTTCGGTAGTAATATGAAAACCATAAAACTGGGGTTGAACTCTAACTCATTCGGAATGTCTAAGAGGTAAGGACTCGTCAATCGGTTCAACCAGAGTTTCCTCCTCGGGTTAAGCACCAGCGGTAGAGGTTCCTTCATCAATCGATTCTTGAATTTCTTCAAGCTCGATTTGCCGCCCATTGTCTCCTTGGCTTGTGAGTTCTCACTCTCGGGAAACCCCTCTCCTCGCAATGAAGACAACATTGTCATTCGGTCTATAAAAGAGATGTCCAAAGGATTTCTGCGGGTAGCCGATGAAAATACATCGCTCACTATGATGTTCGAGTTTGTCGTGAGTATATCGTCTTACGAAAGCCTCGCAACCCCAAACCTTGATATGTGTTAACGAGGGAGCTTTCCATATCCACATCTTGTGAGGTGTTTTGGCAACCCTCTTAGTAGGGACTTGGTTAAGGATATGGGCGGCAGTGTCTAAGGCATTGTAACAGCCCGGATTCCCAGGTATTATTCATTCTTATATTTTTGGTGATTTGTGAGGAGACTCGGCGAGTTAGTGCCCAAACTCGCCGAGAATGATCGCAACTATGGGCACGGGTTTGCGCCTGGACTCGACGAGTCCAAAAGTGGACTCGGCAAGTCCATGCTATTTAATGAAACCCTAATTCCCCAGGTTTGGAGCCTATTTAAGGGCACTTATAGCCTCCCATTGCGGCTACCAGTCCCTTGAGAGAACCCTAAGAGAGCTAAATCGCTTTGAGAGAGAGAAAGTCACTTTTGGGCCTTTGTATTCCTTATTTAGCAAGAAGAATGTGGCAAGAGCAAGGAGGAGGTGAGATTCCAGTAGATCCAGAGTCTAGAGGCTTCATTTTGAGGTAATAGTTCGAATCTCCTTCAGTTTTAGGGTTGATCTTTAGAGTTAGGGTTTTCTAACCCCTTTGGAGAGTGATTATATGAAGCAAATGGTCCCTCTTCGAGTTTGTGCCTTGGATCTGGACTCAAATAGGTCCAGAGACCTTAACCCTTGGAGCTTTTTGGGTTAGTATGGAGTTATTGGACTTAGGTTGTCATTTTTGGGACCAAATCTCCTTTTGATGCCTTGTTGTGGTTATACAAGCATCAAGTTTTGAACTTTACGTGTCATTCATGCTTGGGAAGGCCAGATATATGGTTTGGGGAAACAGATCTGACCTGAGGAGGTCAATTGAGTTTGTGCATGGCATGAACTCGCCAAGTTGTTCTTGAGACTCGGTGAGTAGGATGTGGGTTTCACGTTAAGTGTTCAGCGAGTAGACTTGCCGGGTTGGGGGATGACCCAGTGAGTCAAGGAGAGTCAATAAGGGGCTGAGTCAAGCCGGAACTCGCCGAGTCGTTCTTGAGACTCGGCGAGTTGAGTCATGGTTGCCCCGCGATTCATGCCAGCTGGAACTCGTCGAGTTAGGGAAGTACTCGATATGTCATGAGAGGATCCGAGGGAGTAAGTGAACACGTATAGACTCGCCGAGTCGCTTTGGTGCACTCGCCGAGTCCGATCAAAGTTGACAGTTGACCGTTGACCAGAGTTGACCAGTGTTGACTTGGTAGGGTTAGTCAACCTTAGTTGTGAAAGTGTTAACTAGAGATATATTGTATTATAGGAGGATTATAGCTCGGGGGATCGAGCACAAGTGATTTCAGGGATTTGCGAGTTATCGAGATACGCGAGGTGAGTCTTCTCACTATACTTTACCTTGAGTAGGTAACTAGAGTTATGTGATACAGTGTTTGTATGCTATATATGTGTTATGTGTTGCACTGCATTATTCTATGTGATTTATGTTGTGCATGCTTACAGAGTTAGAACCTGAGGGTTCACGGAGTTTGGGTGCACGGACCCACAGAGTTATAGCCTCGAGTGGCTAATATGTGTTATATGTTGTATTTTGGGGAACTCACTAAGCTTTGTGCTTACAGTGTATGGTGTTATTTGTTTCAGGTACTAGTGATGACCGTGGGAAGGCGCCGGCTTGATCAATACACACACACGGGATTTTTATGTTATGAGATCTTGGGATTTTTATATGGCATGGATTGAGTTTCAAACTTTGATGTTTTATGAATATTGAATGAATTATGGTTTTTATAAAATGCGACAAATTGCTTTGAAATTTACGGTGTTACAAGTTGGTATCAGAGCCTTGGTTTGAGGTATTCGGGTACACCTTCGGGAGTATTTGAACTCAAACTGAGGATTTGGAAAGTATTTTCAAAAGAGAACCAGATTTTCAAAAGAAGTAAAAGATTTTAGAGAAACTCAGAGCAGAAACGTGTGTACGATCAGTCAAGCGCCCGAACGGTGATTTCCCAAAATACCCTTATATTATATGTTTATGAGATTGATATGATGTATTCTCTTGCTAGAGTGGGCTAGGTATTCCTATTAGGACTAGAGTGCCCTGATTTGTGATGCCTTAGCCTAAGGAGAGGTGAGCTGCTATGAGATTCTTGAGAGTGAATAGGCAGCAGCGAGGAGCTTAAGAGAGATCTGTTAGAGAGTGGATTATGCATAATAGAGTACTTGGGACTAGGGATCCGAAGAGGAGGATTTGGGGTGTATACTGCAACAGTGCGGACAGTAGTATTGGGCTCGTACTACTGAAAGCACCGGGGCGGTGTACAGTTCAAGTAAGAATCTTTGGAATGCCAAGGATCAAGGAAGGATGAGGAGATCCACCAGATCATCTACAAGGAGGTGGCTGCGGCCATCAGGGCAGAGATACCAGAGATGTTCGGGTCTATTAAGACCACGTTGATTGAGACTTTCGACGAGCGTTATTATTATTATTATTATTATTATTATTGTTGTTTAGTTGATCCAATATACGTTATAGTGCATTTGTGGCCTCCCTTATTTTAGTGAAATCATGGAACAAAAACATAACCCTGCTTGGTTTGAGGGATGCAATATGTTTAGCAGCCTAAACCTGAAATGTTATCCAAGAAAATTATTATCATTAACCAATAAATGTTGAGGTTGAGCGCCTCTGCTTAAGCATGTAGGTTTTGAGTGAAAAAAAAGTGAGGTACATGTAAAAAAAAGAGAGAGAGAGAGAATTACGATTCAAGTTTGAAGAATTTTGGAGCAAATAAAAGATCAAAAGATCAAAATTTTGAAGAAATCCAAAAAGTTGAAGATACCATAAATCAAATCAACAAAGGTGGTGAATTCAAAGAAATCAAAAAATCAAATGTCAAAGAATTGAAGAATTCCAAAAGAGCTCCATAGTGGTATCGGAAAGTTGTAATTCTAGATTATGTATGCTTAGGTTGCTCAACTAAAAATACCTTGAGGTTAGGAGGTTTTCTGCGGATGGATTCGGAGGGTTGCATAAAATGAGCATTGTTCGGAAAAAGTGGGCAAGTGCTTATGAAGATTGTGAGTATTTAAAATATGGGGGGGGGGGGGTACTTTAGGAAAATTTTAGACACAAATGCATGCGTTGCGGTCTTGACATAATGGCTGAGTTTTAAATGGATTGTTTAGTGCGATATTGGTAAAATAAAATTAAAAGTAAATTTGCTTGGGGGCAAGCAAAGGCTAAGTGTGGGGTATTTTGATATGCATATTTTTATAGTGGTAAGTATTCCCGCCTGTCACGCGGGTGACCCGGGTTCGATCCCCGGCCACGGCGCCAAAAACTTGATGTGCACAAAAGTACCCACTAATTTTAATATTTATAACCTAACAAACTTAGACTATCTATGCACTTATAGGCAGTGTACCTAGTCAGATTACAGTATAGCTTAGGTAAGTCGGGTGTCGATCACAGGGAACGGTGGATTAATTTAAAATATTTGATTATAGGTTACAGGTCACACGAAAATAATAAAGAAAATGGTTTAATAAATCTCAAACTAACAGATAACAACTCTCGATAAACTAACAGGGAAGCAAATCTCTTCAGGTACTTTGGTTTAGATAAATTACACCTTAAAAACATAGACAATTGCATACACAAATTCATTTATTCATATTCATCGATTCCTAAAATGATTAGATTCGCGTTCACTATAACTAATCCTTTAGCAAACAAGTCAATTTAAACAGTGATCAGTTGATTAAACTAACATGCTTCCTAGTGTTCAGTTCGTATCAAGCAAGACTTGTAAATATAGTTAATCGAATTATTAATTCAATTTAACCTCTTGTTGATGGTCATCAAACAAGGCTCACACATTAACTTACTTATTCTCAAGTTAATCCTAGTTTCACATTCGTTATTCCTAGACTTATAATCTCGATGGTCATCAAAAATCATAAGAGACAAGCAATCAAGTAGATGTTCAAGCAACTCAATTCACTTAACAATTAACAGAAAATAATCATCATTAACATATAAGGGTCTTTTAACAAGCTTGGCAAGATAAATTAAACATAAATAAAATAAACACAAAGTAAAAGGTTTTTACACCCAAATTAGAAACTAAATACATAAAAGTACCACAATGGAATGTTAAACATGGTCACGTTAACAATCCATATGATTACCGACATGTATCCGCTCTCCAACCCTTCCGCTCTCTGCTCCCGTTAGCTTAACGGCCTTCCGGCTGCCTCCTAAACCCTCAAAACGGCAACTATGAAGTTTTCTTGTTGCACAAGTCGAAGTGGAATATCATAGATTATGAAACTGGTGGAATGATATGGGGTATTTATAGTTGATGGAGATGGAATTATATGGAATATTCGAATTGGATTGGAATAAGGAAACTAATGTGACTTAGGGATTAAGCAAATAAAGATAAGGAAAGTGGTGCTTGGGGAATAAGTAACTTGGAGGGAATTTCCGTCCAGCTTTTATGCTTCATCTTTAAGGCCGATTATGTATAAGATAAGTGTCGAATTAGCCAAACGTCCTTCTCACATAAGTCGTAGGAAATTTCGTCTAGTTTTCAGAACGTTTTGAATCTCGTCAATTGGACTTGTGAGTCATCAGATATAACCGAAACACTGAAGAGGGGTCAATCTGCCAGCAATATCCTTTTTGCATCTCTTCAGCTCCATTCTCTTTCTTTTGCATTCCATCTCCCATTTTAACTGTAATTAAATATTTTAAAGCATATTAAGTATATTTTAGTTCTAAATAATAATAATAAAGGCTAAAATATTAAGATATGTTATACATAAATATATATAAAAATACACATATCACTGATTGAGACTTTCGACGAGCGTTATCCTGCTCTTTCTGAGGCTGCTGTTGTAGCGGCCACTGCAGCTATTGCTGCTGCGAGGCCGCAGGGTTGTGATGCGTTGCTGTTCCGAGAGTTTAGAAATACAAAACCACTAGAGTTTGATGGGACCTAGGACCCGGTGGCGGCTATGAGGTGGATTTCAGACATAGAGGGGTGTTTCTTCACTTGCTCATCTCTGAGCATTTGACTGGTGGAAGTTTGTGATAGCGCACTTTTCGCCTGCTGAGCTTGCAGCAGTGACCTGGGAGAGGTTCACTGCCATGTTCCGAGATGAGTACGTTCCCCAAGTGGAGAGGGAGCGTTTGGCCCAGGAGTGTCTGACCCTCAAGCAGGGTACTGAGTCTGTTACGGTGATTACCAGGATGTTCCACGAGAGGGCGATGTTCTGCCCTGCGCACGTGTCCACTAAGCAGGCACGTATGAGCCGATATTTGAGTATTTTGAGGCGAGACATTCGGGAGTTCGTGGCGAACTCCTCGTACCGGACATTGGCCGAGCTTCAGGCAAATGCCCGGAAGAGGGAGATTGAGCTAGAGACTCAGGCCAGGGAGCAGGCGAAGTCTCAGGGGAGGGATCGACGACCGGCACAGTCCCAGCCGGCAGCCAAGCGGGCCAAGCCCATTGATCCCAAATCTGGGAGCCAGAAGGGCCGCACTTGTGGAAAGTGCGGCAAGGGTCGTGATGGAGTTTGTAAACCTAGATCTTGCTACAAGTGTGGCAAGGAGGGGCATATGGCCAAGGACTACCCCAAGGGGTTTGCAGTGTGTTTTCACTACAACCAGACCAGACATCGGAAGGCGGAGTGTCCGCAGTTTCGGGGATCAGCTCAGGGAGCACCTCAGAGATATGCCCCTGCCGCCATCTGAGCTACTAAGAGTCGGCTAGTGAAGGCCGAGGCGCCGAGGGCACGAGGGAGAGCTTTTCAGTTGACCGCGGAGGAGGTCCGCGCAGCGCCCGACGTCGTGGCTGGTACTTTTCTTGTGAATCCTATACCTGCCTTGGTGTTATTTGACTCGGGTGCGAGTCGGTCTTTTGTATCTGTGGTTTTTAGTCAGCATATCAGTGTTAGTCGCGAGGTGCTGAGTCGGCCTCTGAGGGTTTCCATAGCTGACGAGAGGGTGATATATGCCACGGAGGTGATCCGCGGGTGCATATTCGAGATTTTCGATGTTGAGTTCCCGATTGATTTGGTTCCTATTGTGATGGGTGATGTCTGTGTCATTGTGGGCATGGACTGGTTGAGCAGATTCGGTGCGGTTATCGACTGCGAGCGACATCTGGTGGCCATACGAGACCTTAGTGGGGGAGTTCTTTTGGTGTACGGTGAGGGTACACGTACTGGGTCAGCGTTTTGTTTGGCCACTAGGGTGAGGCAGTGTCTACAGCAGGGCTGTAAGGGTTTTGTGGCGTACGTGATGGATACGCAGGTTGATTCCGAGAGGCCGAGGTCAGTGGAGGAGGTTCCGATATTACGTGAGTTCCCATATGTATTTCCAGATGAGTTGTCGGGTGTGCCTCCCGTGAGGCAAGTGGAGTTCAGTATCGATTTGGTCCCGGGGGCCGCGCCTATCGCCAAGGTGCCTTCTCGCCTTGCACCTCCAGAGATGCAAGAGTTGTCCTCGCAGCTTCAGGAGCTGCTAGGAAAGGGGTTTATTCGGCCGAGCAGCTCGCCGTGGGGAGCGCCTATCCTGTTTGTCAACAAGAACGATGGTTCACACCGGATGTGCATTGATTACTGGGAGTTGAACAAGCTGACGGTCAAGAACCATTACCCGTTGACGAGGATCGACGATTTGTTCGATCAGTTGCAAGAAGCATCTTGGTTCTCCAAGATCGATTTGGTGTCTAGATATCATCAGGTGAGGGTGCGAGATGAGGACATCCAGAAGACAGCGTTCAGGACGCGTTATGGGCATTACGTGTTTGTGGTGATGCCTTTCGGGCTCACCAATGCCCCGACAGTGTTCATGGATCTCATGAACCGAGTGTGCAGGCCGATGCTGGATCGGTCAGTGATTGTATTCATCGATGACATCTTGGTATATTCGAGATCTAGAGAGCAGCATGAGGAGCATTTGAGGGAGATCCTCGGAGTTCTGAGATCGGAGAGGCTTTATGCCAAATTCTCCATGTGTGATTTCTACTTGCGAGAGGTCCAGTTCCTGGGTCATCTTGTTAACCAGAAAGGGATATTGGTCGACCTGGCCAAAGTTGAGGCGGTGATGAGTTGGGAGGTGCCGAGGTCACCCTCCAAGATCAGAAGTTTCCTAGGGTTGGCCGGTTATTATCAGAGATTTATCAGGGATTTCTCTAAAATCGCTTTTTCATGGGGCCCCGAGCAGCAGGCCTCCTTTGAGACGTTTCGCCAAAGGTTATGCGAAGCCCCGGTGTTCGCCCTCCCGGAGGGGATGGAGGACTTTGTGGTATACTGTGATGCATCGATCTTGGGGTTGGGAGCGGTGCTGATGCAGAGAGGGCATGTGATAATATACGCATCGAGGCAGCTGAAACCTCATGAGACGAGGTATCCCACCCATGATCTAGAGTTGGGGGCAGTGGTGTTCGCCCTCAAGTTTTGGCGTCACTATCTGTATGGGCTTCGATGTACGATATACACGGACCATAAGAGCCTGAAGTATTTGATGGATCAGCCCAACCTAAATATGCGGCAGAGGAGGTGGTTGGATGTGGTTAAGGATTATGATTGTGAGATCCTGTACCATCCGGGCAAGGCTAATGTGGTAGCCGACGCCCTAAGTCGCAGGGCGGAGAGCGCCCCATTGCGAGGTGTATGTTTGCCATTGACCGTGATGGGTTCGGTGTTGGACACCATTCGTGGAGCATAGGCTAAGGTCGTGAGATTGGAGAACCAGAAGAGGGAGCGAGTTGTAGGGTTGGTATCGGAGTTGTTACCGATGGTCGGGGACTTATGACATTTCAGGGGCGTATTTGGGTACCGTTTGTGGGAGGGACGCGTACCATTTTGATGGAAGAGGCTCATCGGTCAAAATTCTCTATCCATCCTGGGCCCACTAAGATGTATTTGGACGTGAGGAGGGTGTATTGGTGGCCCTATATGAAGAGGGATGTTGCGTGGTTTGTTGAAAGGTGCTTAACCTGCCATAGGGTTAAGGTCGAGCAACAGATTCCGCATGGTAAGTTGCAGCCATTGGAGGTTCCCGAATGGAAGTGGGAACAAATTACCATGGATTTCATTACCAAATTGCCAAGGACTGCTAGGGAACTCGATGCAATTTGGGTGATTATGGACAGATTGACAAAGAGCGCCCATTTCCTTGCTATTAGTGAAAGCTCCTCCGCAGAGAAGTTAGCAGAGATGTACGTGAGGGAAGTAGTATCTCGGCATAGGGTGCTGATCTCGATTGTTTCAGACTGGGATATACGTTTCACTTCCAGATTTTGGAAGAAGTTTCATGAGGAGATGGGTACTAGGCTGCGTTTTAGTACCGCATATCACCCCCAGACAGACGGACAGAGTGAGCAGACGATTCAGACACTCGAGGACATGCTCCGGGCGTGTGTGTTGGATTTCGGGGGGAGTTGGATACGTATTTGTCCTTGGCAGAATTTTCCTACAACAACAGCCATCATTCGAGCATTGGTATGCCACCCTTTGAGCTGTTGTACGGGAGGAGGTGCCGGACCCCCATTTGTTGGGGTGAGGTCGGACAGCGTGTTATGGGCAGTATTGAAATCGTGCTTCAGACGACAGAGCAGATCCACCAGGTCAGACAGAGGTTGTTGACTGCTCAGAGTCGTCAGAAGAGTTATGCGGACAGATGTCGATCCAAGCTTGAGTTTCAGGTCGGCGACTTTGTGCTCCTGAAAGTCTCTCCTTGGAAAGGAGTGATACGATTCAGGAAGAGGGGCAGGTTGGGGCCCCGATATATTAGTCCATTTCGGGTGGTCGCGATGGTAGGTAGGGTAGCCTATCGTTTGGATTTTCCAGCAGAGTTGGGGCAGATTCACGACACTTTCCATGTGTCGTAATTGCGGAAGTGTATAGCCGATGAGTCGGCAGTGGTTCCATTAGAGGATATTCAGGTGGATACGAGCCTGAATTATGTTGAGAGACCAGTGGCAATCAGAGATCGGAAAATCAAGGTTCTGAGGAACAAGGAGGTACCCTTGGTTTTGGTTCAGTGGAAGCATCGGAAGGGGTCCGAGATGACTTGGGATCCGAAGCGTCAGATGCGCGAGCAGGATCCGGAGTTATTTGCAGAGCGAGACTTCGAGGGCAAAGTCTAGTTCTGGTGGGGGAGAATTGTAACAGCCCGGATTCCCAGGTATTATTCATTCTCATATTTTTGGTGATTTGTGAGGAGAATCGGCGAGTTGGTTCCCAAACTCGCCGAGTATGATCGCGGCTATGGGCACGGGTTCGCGCCTGGACTCGGCGAGTCCACGCTGTTTAATGAAACCCTAAATACACGGGTTTGGAGCCTATTTAAGGACACTTATAGCCTCCCATTGTGGCTACCAGTCCCTTGAGAGAACCCTAAGAGAGCTAAATCGCTTTAGGAGAGAGAAAGTCACTTTTGGGCCTTTGTATTACTTGTTTAGCAAGAAGAAGGTGGCAAGAGCAAGGAGGAGGTGAGATTCTAGCAGATCCAGAGTCCAGAGGCTTCAATTTGAGGTAACAGTTCGAATCTCCTTCAGTTTTAGGGTTGATCTTTAGAGTTAGAGTTTTCTAACCCCTTTGGAGAGTGATTATGTGAAGCAAATGGTCCCTCTTCGAGTTTGTGCCTTGGATCTGGACTCAAAGAAGTCCAGAGACCTTAACCCTTGGAGCTTTTTGGGTTAGTATGGAGTTATTGGACTTAGGTTGTCATTTTTGGGAACAAATCTCCTTTTGATGCCTTGTTGTGGTTATACAAGCATCAAGTTTTGAACTTTACGTGTCATTCATGCTTGGGAAGGCCATATCTATGGTGTGGGGAAACAGATCTGACCTTAGGAGGTCAATTGAGTTTGTGCATGGCATGAACTCGCCGATTTGTTCTTGAGACTCGGCGAGTAGGATGTGGGTTTCACGTAAAGTGTTCAGCGAGTAGACTCGCCGGGTTGGGGGATGACCCAGTGAGTCAGGGAGAGTCAATAAGGGGCTGAGTCAAGTCGGAACTCGCCGAGTTGTTCTTGAGACTCGGCAAGCTGAGTCATGGTTGCCCCGCAATTCATGTCAGGTGGAACTCGTCGAGTTACAGAAGCACTCGACGTGTTAAGAGAGGATCCGAGGGAGTCAGTGAACACGTATAGACTCGCCGAGTCGCTTTGGTGCACTCGCCGAGTCCGGTCAAAGTTGACTGTTGACCGTTGACCAGAGTTGACCAGTGTTGACTTGATAGGGTTAGTCAACCTTAGTTGTGAAAGTGTTAACTAGAGATATATTGTATTATAGGAGGATTATAGCTCGGGGGATCGAGCACGAGTGATTTCAGGGATTTGCGAGTTATCGAGATAGCGAGGTGAGTCTTTCTGCCACACCATTCAACTGCGGCGTCCTAGGTGGCATCAATTGTGAAACTATTGCACACTCTTCTAGATAGTCATGGAATTCAAGACTTAGGTACTCTCCTCCTCGATTGGATCGAAGCATCTTGATTTTCCTGCCCAATTGATTCTCCACTTCATTCTTGAACTCTTTGAACTTTTCAAATGTTTCTGACTTTTGCTTGATTAAGTAGATATACCCATATCTACTATAGTCATCGGTAATAGTCACATAGAAGCGGTTCCCATCCTTTGCGGTTGATTTAAAGGGTCCACATACATCGGTATGTATGAGATCCAATAAACCCTCACCCCTTTCATATGTGCTAGTGAAGGGCGACTTGGTAATCTTTCCAAGTAAACAAGATTCGCATGTGTCATCTTCCTTAAGGTCGAATGACTCCAACACTCCATCCTTTTGGAGTTGGGCTATGCGCTTCTTGTTGACATGTCCAAGACGACAATGCCACAAGGATG
Organism: Lactuca sativa; assembly: GCF_002870075.4. Classification (NCBI taxonomy): domain Eukaryota; kingdom Viridiplantae; phylum Streptophyta; class Magnoliopsida; order Asterales; family Asteraceae; genus Lactuca; species Lactuca sativa. Next base: position 318,262,318 of record NC_056625.2, read on the forward strand.
CTCTATCCATACTATTGGAAGAATCCATGCATAAAACATCATTTCCTAGGTTATCTACAATCTCAACAGTTTCATAAATTCCATTACATGGTATTGCTTCAAAATATAAGACACCATTTAGGTAAGCATAAATTGAACTATTCTCATTATTAAAAGAAAATATAAATCATTGTCTAAACAAACCATGAAACGAAATGATGTTTATTCCCATTTCTGGCGAGTAGAAACAATTATTCAACTCTAAACATAATCCATTACTAAGCACTAAAGAATACACTCCAATCTTGGTCACAGGTGACGATCTTCTGTTCCCCATGATTAGATTTATTCTTCCATGCTCCACATCCCTATTTCTTCTTAGTCCCTGCAATTCAGAACAAATGTGGTAACCACACCCGGTATTGAGGACCCAAGAATTAGCATGAGATGAATCATCAGATTTAATTGTGTATATACCTGCGAAAGACGGCTTGATCTTTCCTTCCCTGATGGCTTGCAGGTATTCTGGGCAGCTTTTTTTCCAATGCCCTATTTTGTGGCAATGGTGGCACTCTGCTTCCTTTGGGTTAGGGTTAGGCTTAGCAGGATCAACTTTGGTCCCACTAGAAGAGGAACCATCTCGGGACTTTCCCTTGTGGTGGCTCTTAGACGGAACCTTCCTCTTCTTGCCCCTTCCCTGCCCATTGGCCAAAACAGGAGCAGCAGGTGGATTGGGAGTGGGTGCAACAGACTTGCCCTTGAGGTTGCTCTCAGCAACCCTAAGGAGACCTTGGAGCTTACTTAGGGTGACCTCTTCCTTGTTCATGTGGTAGGTCATCCTGAATTGGTTGTAACATGGAGGCAAGGAGTGAAAGACCATGTCGATAGCCAAGTCTTCCCCAAAGTCGACATTCAACTTGCGAAGGCGATCGACATACCTTTGCATCTTTTGCAAGTGTATGGTTAGAGATTCTCCATGTCCCATTTTAGCGGAGATAATGTTAGTGAAGATCTCGTAATGCTCCTGCCTCGTGTTTTGATGGTATCTCTCCAACAAGTCTTGGTGCATTTCGTACGGACACATGTCCTCATAGGACTTTTGGAATTCGACGTTCATTATGGCTATCATGATGCAATGAACCTTCGTCGCATCACGTTCATGAGTCTCAAAAGCAGTCATTTCAGCCGGAGTAGCGATTTCTGGGTTGATCTTCTCGAGCTTCTCGTCAAGGACATACTCCTTGTCCTCGTAGCGAGCAATCGTGCGAATGTATCTTATCCATTCGCTAAAGTTTGTTCCATTGAAAGTCACCTTTTGGCAAAGGCTCATCAATGTGAACGAGCTAGCAGCAGCGTTGTTCGCGTTTGACATCTACAAATAGAAAGGACAAAGATTGATTAGAATTTAAAATCCCTAATTATCACCCAATAAGAAAAATTAGGGCTAGGATCCAACAACATTATTTACATATTAGAAAAGGGATGTTGTAATCCAACATGCAAATAATTTGAAGGTAGGTGAATGACGATTCACTAATTCTCCACCATGAAAACATAACCTTAAGTTCTAAATATATTGAGAACTCTTAGTTTTCGATGAGATTCATTGAACTTTTCAATGGCATGTTTAAATCTCGATATGCCCCTCTCGTTTGTGACTGGGATGCCGAGGATCTCAGAATGGGTGTGAATAACCATGCAAATCTACACGGTGCCTTCATTGTAAAAATCACCTATTCGATGTGCTGGTAAACCACACATGCTCAATCGAACTATGATAAACAATGAATCACCCTTTGCCACCTTTGTTTAGAACCAATTAGTGTGCCGGTAAACCACACACGCTCCACTAACTTCTTAGCAAGCGGTGGGTGTGAGTGTACACCCATTAAGCGTCATTTTATAGGCAGCAACCTCATACCCACCTTGTAGACCGACTTCGTGAATGAGGCCTACTAATGGTAAGACTAACATTTTAATTTTATATATATATATATATATATATATATATATATATATATATATATATATATTAATCTTGTAATATTATATTAGTATAGGGTTGAATTTTAAACTTGTAAAATTCTAGGGTTTGAAATTTAAATTGTCTAAATTAAAATTTTAATCACAAAACATAAATTTCAAAACTTGAGGACAAGTTTTAAACTTTTCCAAACATAAGGGATCAAATAACAAATAATCACATAATTATCCATATTTGATTTATTTAATTGTTTTTGCAAAACAATTTACCAATTTAATTAAAATAATCAATCAATTATTACATAAGGAAATTATTATTCAATTTATTGGTAAATATCTTCAATTAGGTCAAGGATATACTCAAATATATGTTAAAATCGGATTTATATTGATCCATTAAGATAAAGGCAACTTTCCATAAGATAAACAGCTAGAAATCCTAAAACTAGCTCCTTCTGACACTCGAACTCGCCGAGTACCACAATGTACTCGCCGAGTTCATCAGGCAGAAAGACAAAAAACGAATTTTGCAATCAACAATCAAGCAACCAATGCATCAATTCAATAGAAACCAATCAAGGCTATGATACCACTGACGGGTTTGAGCCATAAGAACATTCCTATGTGCACATACAAACCCTAATGCTTGGATCTAGGTTTCTCTAATTAAACATGCAATGTATCCAAGACTTTGATTGATAGATCTAATGAAAACATTCATATCACAACACATGAAATCAAATCTGAAAGATTACCTTGAATTGCTTGCTTGAATCTTCTTGTCCTTGAAGCTTAGAGTCACAAATGTGACTCCTCTAATGGCTTACAAACACCAACTTAGCAAGAGGATGATTAAAGACAAATAGAAGGGTGAGAAAAGTCAGCCAGGGTTTCTCCAATACCAAGGGTCCCGATTTTCTTAGCCCTAAACCCTAATTGGATAACATAGGCCCTAAGCAATCCAATCTCCTTATTGATAAGCCTTGGACGATTTCTAGGCCTTTCCTAACCCTAAAATCGTCCACTCCCGTATTCATAAGGAAACATAGCCCAAAATACAACTATCATACAATTGACAGTTTATGCCCCTTTATTCAATTAATCTCTTTAAGTCACCAAATTAATTCCTAATTAATTTATGACTTAAATTAATCAAATAACAATATTATTATTCCTTATATTATTCTCATAATATATTAATAATATTTCTTCTCTCATTATAAATCATCCTGTCAAGTTGCTATGGTGAAGGCAACCCAAAAGGACCATGCACAACCGGGTCAAATACTTGCCAAATATAGTTGCAGCCTTAGACACTATTCCAACACCTAAACCCTTAGAGCGACAAACTCCCTTGTGCGCTTTTCCGTACATGCTTCACTGACTCCGGCCCTGCTGGCCTTTCATTCGATGGTCGGAAGTCTTGGGTCTCTCCCCGGAACCCCCTACTATACGCACCTGGCACGACTCTCTTTTCTCAAAGTGCTACCAAATCGATCTCGCATCTGCAACCTCTTAGAAATCATGTCATTCAGGGTCTGACACTATATCATGCTCACTAGCGCACTTGCCCATGGCTAAGCTGCAACAACTAGAACATCCTCTGTCCCCAAACTAGGTCACAAACTTCTCCACGAAGCTTCTCAGATTCTCCAAGACTCTCACCGATTCGAGTACGGATCGTGTGCTTTCAGTAGTATGGGCCCAATACTACCTTCCATACCTATCCATACTTTCCTCAGCAATCCTCCCGAATCCTCTAAGTCACTTCCTCAAACTGGTACACTCAAGTCTTACTGAGCCTCGCTACTAACCCACTGAAACATATCCTAGGCTTTCCTAGGTTCCCACACTCACCCCAATTCTCAGCTGCTGAAAGATTCCTAATAATGTCAACTAGCTACCCTATGAATATAGCCACATGCAACAGAGATCAGATAATCCTTCGAGTAAGAGACCCATCCCAATTACGGTTGGACTCAAACAAGAGCTATGCAATAGGGTCAAATCTATTACTCTAAGATTATCCAGCCTATGCCACATGTGACTTAGCATATTCACTTAATAGCTAGCTCACATTACTAATAATCCCACAAAGCACAAAGCAAGCAGCATTCAGACAATGGAAAAATCTAACCCTCATAATCCAATCAAATCCATTCTATCCTTTAACCAGGAGTCTATACATGCAATTCAAAGGCTCATACAATAAGGCATAACCTAAACAAGCTATCCTATCACTGATTGATGAGTACTAGCATGCAAGTCTACAAGCACATACAATAGGCATATAAGGCATCCTCCTAGACCGTCAGCCCTAATCTAGAATGCAGTTCTCATAATCATATCATAACATAACATAACATATCATAACATGTATGGGTATCTTCGGGAAAACTTACTTGAACTCAGCTGATTGCACATATCACACACCCTGTTCTTTTCAAAGCTCTTTTCTCTTTTCAAACATCGTTTTATAAAAAAGGTTTTACTTTTGAAAATTCTCATACCAAGTCCATAGTTTGAGTTCAGACACACCCGGGAGTGTGCCCGAATCCCACAAACCAAGGCTCAGATACCAACTTGTAACATCCCAATTTTCAAGGCCAAAATTTTCATTTTTAAATAACTTATTACATAAAACCATCAGTATAAAAACATTCATAATAATATCTCATGTCGAATCCAAAGTGTCAATAATCAAAACATATCATCATAAAACCATATCAGAGTGCATTCCCAAAGATCTCATGTGCGGAAAACATAGTGTGATGCGCTGCGATCAAGCCGACTCCTTTCCTTTAAACACGAAATACCTGAAACCAAAACTAAAAACTGTAAGCACGAAGCTTAGTGAGTTCCCCCATCATACCACATACCATACGCTCACATAGCACACATACTGTCGAGCAATTTTGGGGTGCCCGGACTACCTGTTGGATTAGTGTCTAAGTCCATAACTATTTTGGTATTTACTTGACTCGATGCTGCATGGTCCTTTTGTTGGATTAGTGTCTAAGTCCATAATTATTTTGGTATGTACTTAACCCGATTATGAGCAAGGTCCTTTTGGGTTGCCTTCACCATAGCAATATGTAGGATCAATTAAGGAGAGAAAGGTTTAAATATGATTTATTAATATATTATGAGAATAATATATTAAAGGAGAAATTATATTGTTTAATTAATATTAGTCAAGAGTTAATTGATAATTAATTTTGTGACTAAAAGAGATTAATTAAATTCTGGGGACTGGACTGCAATTATTGGATAATTAAGTTATTGGGCTATGGAATGCTAAAGGAATAAGGGGTGAACGAAATTATGATGGGAGCCCATCATATTTTCGTCCCTGGCCTTATCCAGAAGGTTCCATGGGCTGCTTCGAGTTTAAGCTGTCCATTAGGCTTTTGACTGATACCCTAGCAGCCCACACAAGTATATAAAGGACCCCTTAGGCTCCAAAAACGTGGACAACTGACTCTCTAGGGTTTCTAGTCGTTTTTGGGCAGCCTCCTTTCTTCTCCTCTTCATCCAAGTTGTATATAGTGTTTGTGACTCAATTAGAGGTGCAGCATTTGAGGCACTAAGCTTTTGAAGCCAATCCAAGCAAGGAATTGATTGTGATTCCTATATAACAATCAAAGGTAATTCTATAAACCCTAATTCAGTTCATAATATGTTAGATCTAAGTTTATTAGTCTTGGATTCAAAGCATGTACAATAGAGAAACCTAGATCCAAGCATTAGGGTTTGTATGAGCATATAGGATTGTTCTTATGCATAAAACCCATCAACGGTATCAGAGCCTTGATTGGTTTCAGTTGTATGTGATGCTTAACTGTTTTGTTTGCTGAAAAACGAGTCTTTTGCCTCTGCCCGACTCAACTCGGCAAGTCAGTATCTGGACTCGGCGAGTTGGCCCTACTCGACGAGTCCAGGTCTGACTCGGTGAGTCAGTGCGTCAGGCAGAGGGTATTTCGGGATTTAGCTGCTGTTTTGACTTGGATTTGATGCTTAAATTGTTTTATGAAGTTAAAATCCGAATTTTATCTTAATTATATGTTTATCCTTGCCAAAACAATAGATAATTTCAAATCTTTTAAATATTGGTTATTTATGTGATAAATATGGATTATTTAAAGTTATTTGGTAATTATCTAATGACTAAAATAAGATTAGGTCAAATATAGTTAATTATGAAATTAATTGTTTAATTTGAATTATTTGATGTTTGATCTCTAATGTTTTGAAATGTTTCAAAACTTGCCCTCAAGTTTTGGAATTTAAAATTTGATTAAAAGTTTAATTTTGAAATGTTAAATTCTAAAACCCTAGTAATTTGAAAAGTTCAAATCACACCCCTATGGTTTTATTAATTAATTAAAGTGTATAATTAAAAGTGATTTAATAAACCCATAAAGTTTTGGTTTACATTTAATTAAATTAAAAGTGTAATTTTACTAAATTAAACCACCTAGTATTTTAAAAGTGTAAAATACACCCTATACTATATATAATATTAAAAGTCTAATATTCTATATGTATGAGTAAACAGTCAGTCTTACCGTTAATAGGCCTCATTCACGAAGCTGGTCTATAAGGGGTGTTTAAGGAAATTGCCTATAAAATGGCGATTGAATGGGTATCCACTCTTACCCACCGCACTCTTGACTAGTGGATGGTCGTTAGCCGAACGGGTAGGATAGGACAAAAACCTTCCATTATAAATATAATGAAGTACAAAGTAACTAAATGCTTTTTCAAATTCCCAAATCATAGTTACTTTAGGCAAAACGTGAAATTGTATGCTAACGCATAGAATTACACTTTGTACCCTTGTCAAACGTTAGTGGAGCGTGTGTGGTTAACCGGCACACTAATTTGGGGATGACATTGGTGGCGAAGGGTGGCTCGATACTTATCATAGATCAATGGAGCGTGTGTGGCTAACCGGCACATTGATTATGTGATAGTAGCATTGGGCGCACTACGTGATTCGTATGGTTATTCACACCTTGTTTGTGAACCTCGGCATCCCAGTCACAAATTGTAGGGCATAATCGAGATTAAACATGCCATTGAAAAGTTCTATGAATCTCAAAAGATCTAGGAGTTTTAATTCATTTAAAACTTAAACTTCTTTTTCGTTTTTCATGGTGGAAATTGGTAAATCATCATTTACCTACCTTCAAATATTCTACAACTAGATTACGGCATCCCTCTTCTAGGTTGTAGACTATTGTGTTGGATCCTAGCTTGATGTTTCATTTGGGTGTTGCATCAACAATTCTAATCAACTTAACTTGAATTTTCTCCCGTTTTGTAGATGTCTGAATCTTACAATGGTCTTCCCAAATCCTTTGGAACAAGCTTTCCAAATGAAGATGACGTTCCGAGATACGATCAAGGAAATGAGAGTCATGGTTCACTTCCTCCACATCCTCCAATTATTCTCCCTGACCCACAAGTTCAAAGGCTTTGAAAAATTCAAGTTCACTCAAGCCCTTTTGGCAAGTAAACACGAAGATGGAAAACCTGTGTGTGCATACATCTTAGAGATGAAGTCAAGCATTGACAGGTTAAACATGTTGGGTGTCAAGATTTCAAGTGAGTTAGCTGTTGACTGGGTTCTTCAGTCACTTCCTGAATCATATAGTGAGTTCGTTAGAGAGTACTATATGATGGACCACGACGTGACCCTCATTAATCTCACCTATTTGCTTATAGCTGCTGAATCAGCAATGAATTGGCGTGCTGGTCAAGCAAATTTGTCTAGTGAATTAAACTCCCAAACTTCAATGGACACTGGCGACATTGGAAATCCAGAAAGAACTAAGTCTGTGATTGTCCGATGTGATGTGCCAAAGGAGTCCATTTGCTTTTATTTCCAAGAGAAAGGGCATTGGAGACGAAGCTGCCCTAACTACCTGAGAGATCTAAGAGATGGGAGAGTCAAGACGTATGGCTGTACTTCAGGTAAAATCCATTATCTAACTCTTTTGAGTTCCTATTCTAGATTCTTAATACATGTTGTGATAAGATTACATTTTGATGTTTTGTTGGATCGAAGAAAAGATAGGAAGCTTGAGAAAAGAAGTGAGCTGAATCTAATCATGACGAAATGGATTTCGATCGCATTACTCGAAGAATGGATTCTTGAGCTACTACTTGGAGTTAGAATAGATTGTAACGAAATATGTGATAACATAGTTTTTTCAATTGAATTTCATTGTAAGGACAAATTTTTTCCGCAGTAAAATGAATTTTGATTTTATCTGATTTATTTATCCTTGCGATGGCATGTATGAAAAAATGATGTTTGAATGTTTCTATTATTAGCAATAATGGATTTGATTCTTAATTAGGTTAATTGTAGAAGTGTCAAGAGTTTACCAAGTAAGGAGAGTTTCTGATCACCCAAGTTTCAATTGGACAGAAACTTGGAATCATGCAATGTGTATTGTATGATGAATGAAAAACATTCACATTTGGGAAACCTAGACTAATTCTTTGACAAAGTGTCATTTGAAGGACTAGGAGATCAAGTACACTAGGTTGTGCGTTGATCAAGTCCACCACAAGAGTGAAAAAGATATTCGTTATGATTTACTAAGGTTTAGTAAATATGATTATACTTATAAGATTAAGTGTAATTCTAAGTTGATTGAAAGAGTTTCAACGAATAGTAGAACGAATAAAGAAGAATCAAGTAGGCAGAAAGATAAAAGTTTCTCCTTTCTAAAAAGAAGGGAGAGTACCCTTTATTATGTTTTATGATAATTCTTAAAGATTAAGAACCATGTCTCAATAGATCCTCTAAGTGAGTCTTAGTGCAATTGCATGTCTAAGAAGAGGAATCAAGTATTGTAGAAATGGTTAAATCAATAAGTCAACCATACTTCGTTCCAATATCAAGTCTTAGAGTCAAGATTGTGACATTGAGTGAAAAGTTTTAAGTAGGTTTATAACACTCATCAAATGTGGAACTTGGAAAAGTTTTCTTATTCTTACACATTTGAAATTGGTAAGTTGTGCTATCTTGGGTAAGACAAAGACCAACTAGGACCAATTATGTGAAGTGTTTTGTCTTGATAAGAACTACACTAACTCTTGAGTATTTGCTTTGTCAAGAAATGTTTCTTGACAAGAGAATCTTATATGTCAAGGAGTCAGTGGGAGTATAAATGGTCTTGAAAGGTTTCAAGAACAAATCAAGAATAAACCTTATCGATCATCACTAGCACACGACTTGAGGTTTACAACCTATCATGCTGACATTATTTTGTTTCTATTCCATTCCAATTGAATTAATTGTGTATGTGAGATCTATGAGTTCTCATTTGAATGCATACTAAAGCCTTAGTCGATGGAAAGTACATTGATATGTAAGGACAAGTTACTAAACTACTTGGAAGACATGGTGGGCACTCGTGTTACCATAGGGCAAGAAATCAAGATTAAGAAAGTTCAGTCCATATGAGTTTGGATTTGTCGCAAACCTTGGTTTTGGAAAATTCACATGGATAGGAACTCATACACCATAAAATCTAAGTGTAACAAGATTCCCTCCTTCATGAAAATGATTGTGAGGAAATGCTTTCACTAAGAGAGATCTTAAGAATATAGCAATTGTGAAAACTGTATTCTCAAATTCGATTATGGTTACAGCATCCCTTTCCATAGTTCGAATTGTGAGATTTGGCAATTAGTTTGAACATTTGGAACTTAGTAACATAAGTTCTAAATTGTTTAAGCACACATATGAGCTATCTAAGCCAAAGGTGTATAAGTTTAAGAAGCTTAGATAAAGGATTATCGAAGCACCTGGTATTAGAAATATGAATTTTGTTGAATTTAATTAGCATTGTTTTCTAGAAGTTCAGTTGTTTTCTGAATACATGTCAAAGCTAGTGGGAGCATAAGTGATATGCTTATATGATAATAATCATCATAATAGTGCGAGCATAAGTGTTATGTTTGTATGATTATTATGGCAAATATTGCAAGTTAGCGATATTAATTATAGAAAAATAAAGATTCAATTTTCAAAGTTGCAAGGTTTGAAAAGTTGTTTTGCTATAATTAAGGGAGAGAATATTATACTTCGTTTCAAAATCTAAAGCATAGATTGAGAAATTTTGATTTTTTCAGTCAAAGGATACATTGTTTGTTCTCAAAATTCGATTATGATTAGGCATCCCTCTTCATAGTTCGAATTGTGAGAACATGACACATCAAATATTATGGCAAAAGATTGGTAAAGTATCATATCTTTATGTAAGACATTATGCATCGTGTCCCATACGCTTCGGGTATAACATCGATTGCAAATGCTATAATATTTACCATTCTAAAATTTTTTAAAATGTCTAGCGCATTAAGAGGGAAAAAGGACTAGAATTGGTTTTGACTAAAATAATTAAACAACTATCAAAGGAACGATCCAAAGTTCGCTAAGGATTGGTTGCTTATGACTAGTTGGGAGTATGGTATTGGATGGACCATATCGACATTATTATGAATAGATAAGATTCTATTAAGAATGAGTTGTCATATGGCAAATGTGGAAATGTTTCCATATTGGGAGTTGGATATTGAGAATCTATGTCTAGCTTAGAAATTTTTATGCAAGAAGGATGTTCAAAGGAATGCACTTTGAATGTCAGACTTCACGTCTATAGAATTATCTTGTAACAATTTCCGATAGAGTACCTTGTAATTTCATTGGCTAAGTGTTGGTGACTTTTGTGCTATGATTTTGCAAAGGGATCGTTGCATAAAATGTTAGAATCTAGCATATTCTAGTAGTGGCAAGAACCTTGTGTTCTTACACTAATAATTAGGATTAAGGAATTGTGAAATGAGCATCATTGGAAAAGTTTTCAGGTGATCTATTTCACAAAACATGGACCATAGGAAACAAAGTGTGCATGCTTGGAGCATGGGAAAATTGTTGTTGTAATTCAAGTAATAAGTTGATTATCCGAAACATTAAATGATAAATAATGAGTAATCAATATGGTGGTTAAATATAAGTGTTTTATTTACTCTCACAAGTTTGGGGCCATATAGCATTAAGTATTATTATTATGTTTCAGTTTGCATGTTTTGACTTCTAGAATAACTAGGTTATTCAAACATCCACAGTCAGTCATACGTTGGGAGTAGGTATGAATAAAGATTGTCATGAATCTATCTGTAGATTGTCTGAAGTGTTTAGATATGGCACAAGTTTGCTGCAGAATTCATGAATGCTTTGATAAGATTAGAGTATTGGATTAAACCGACGCTCACTTGGATCACTTCATGGTTTTATCACGAGTGATTAGTGAGACGATAATATTATATATTCTTAAAATCGAGACATGTGAGTTGTTATTTGTTGGTCGGTTGCACATTGATGATAAGTAAACGAACCAGTAACTTGGTGTTATAAATCTTATTGTTGTGTGTGATTCGATCAATAAATGCAAGCGAGCATTTGAGTCGAAGTCTATCCATTCCTTTTACCCAAAGTGGGATAAAAGCGATATCTATGGGCCTCTCGATGATTTAGTGATGACACCTAAGCGCTTGGCCAAGCCAGGACTAAGTTGATATGTTCAATTGTAGTCTGTTATCAGTCGTCATAAATCGGAAGTCGGGAAACAGTACAGAGAGAATGATTAAAATTCATGTCTTTTTTCTGTACGGTATCTTGAGAATGGAGGAATATATAATCCCTTATCTAGAGGACACGCTATCTGGTAAGATTAGAGTTGACAACGGCTTTTGCAAGCTAAGATTGATGATCAGGTTCTGAAGTCATATGGAAAATAGTTATTAGACTTATCCAAGTGGGAGACTATTGGATTAGTGTCTCAGTCCATAACTATTTTGGTATGTACTTGACCCAATTATGAGCAAGGTCCTTTTGGGTTGCCTTCACCATAGCAATATGTAGGATGAATTAAGTAGAGAAAGGTTTAAATATGATTTATTAATATATTATGAGAATAATATATTAAAGGAGAAATCATATTGTTTAATTAATATTAGTCAAGAATTAATTGATAATTAATTTTGTGACTAAAAGAGATTAATTAAATTCAGGGGACTGGACTGCAATTATTGGATAATTAAGTTATTGGGCTAAGGAATGCTAAAGGAATAAGGGGTGAACAAAATTATGATGGGAGCCCATCATATTTTCGTCCATGGCCTTATCCAGATGGTTCCATGGGCTGCTTAGAGTTTAAGCTGTCCATTAGGGTTTTGAATGAAACCCTAGCAGCCCATACAAGTATATAAAGGACCCCTTAGGCTCCAAACACGTGGACAACTGACTCTCTAGGGTTTCTAGTCGTTTTTAGGCAGCCTCCTTTCTTCTCCTCTTCATCCAAGTTGTATATGGTGTTTGTGACTCCATTAGAGGTGCAGCATTTGAGGCACTAAGCTTTTGAAGCTAATCCAAGCAAGGAATTGATTGTTATTGCTATATAACAATCAAAGGTAATTCTATAAACCCTAATTCAGTTCATAATATGTTAGATCTAAGTTTATTAGTCTTGGATTCAAAGCATGTACAATAGAGAAACCTAGATCCAAGCATTAGGGTTTTTATGAGCACATAGGATTGTTCTTATGCATAAAACCCATCACCTTTGGGTTGCCTTCACCAAAGCAACTTGATAGGATGAATTATGGAGAGAAAGGATTAAATATGATTTATTAATATATTATGAGAATAATATATTAAAGGAGAAATCATATTGTTTAATTAATATTAGTCAAGAATTAATAAGAATTAAGTTTGTGGCTAAAAGAGATTAATTAAACTTAAGGGACTGGAATTGTAATTATAAGATAATTGCAATTGGGCTATGGATTACCATATAATATAAGGTTGGACAAATTCTACGGGGAAACCCATTAGAAATCGTCCAAGGCTGATTAAAAAGGGGGTTCATGGGTTGCTTAGGGCCTAAGCATCCAAACTAGGGTTTCCTTGTTAGATAAACCTAATAGCCTCACTATTTAAAGAACCCTTAAGCCCCAAAAACGTGGTGAACTAATTGGTTAGGGTTTCCACATGTTTTGGGCAGCCTCTTTCTCTTCTCTTCTTCATCCTCTTGCTCTTGGTGTTTGTGAACCATTAGAGGAGTGACATTTGTGACTCTAAGCTTTCTAAAGTGAATACAAGAAGGATTTGAGATTGTTATTACTACATCACAATCAAGGTACGATCTAAACCCTAATTCATATGTTATATTGATTATCATATACTAGATCTAGGGTTTATAGTATTGGATGAATTGCATGTACAATAGAGAAACTTAGATCCAAGCATTAGGGTTTGTATGAGCACATAGGATGTTCTTATAGCCAAAACCCATCAGTGGTATCAGAGCCTTGATTGGTTTCTATTGTATTGATGCCTTGTTTGTTTGTTCAAGCTGTAAAATCGATTTTTTGGCCCCCTGTCTGATGAACTCGACGAGTTCCAATGTGGACTCGGCGAGTAGCTCCAACTTGGCGAGTCTATAGAGGAACTCGGCGAATTTGAGCGTCAGAAGGCGGTAGTTTCGGGATTTTTACCTATTTTGACTTAGGATAATTGCCATAGTTGTTTAAAATGAATAAAATTCGAATTTTATTGATTCCTTATGATTATCCTTGTCAAAATAAAAGATTTTGGTCATCTAATTAGATAATTGTTACCTTATTTGTTAAATGTTAAATTATGGAAATTATTTGATCGTTATCTTGCAAGAATTTGAACTACATCTAATTAGATAACCACCAATTAATAGTTAATTGCCTTATTTGAATTATGTGATCTAGAATATTCTTGACAAAGTTTGGAAAAGTTTCAAAATAATCCCTTTAGGTTTTATAGTTTAAATTTGAACTAAAAAGTTTTGTTTTGAAATTTAAATAGTTGAAACCCTAATGTTTTGAAAAAGGTTTCAAAATTTGCACTCATGTTTTGGAATTTAAATTTTGATTGAAAAGATTGATTTTGAAATATTTGAATTCTAAACCCTAATGTTTTGAAATGTTTCAAAACTTGCCCTCGAGTTTTGGAATTTAAAAGTTGATTAAAAGTTTAATTTAGAAATGTTAAATTCTAAAACCCTAGTATTGTTTTGAAAAGTTCAAACCACACCCTTATGGTTTTATTAATTAATTAAGGTGTATAATTAAAATAGATTTAGTAAATCCATAAAATTTTGGTGTACAATTTAATTAAATTAAAAGTATAATTATTAAATTAGACCACCTAGTATTTTAAAAGTGTAAAATACACCCTATACTATATATAACATTAAAAGTCTAACATTATATATATATATATATATATATATATATATATATATATATATATATATATATATATATATATATGTATAAGTAAAAGTCATTCTTACCGTTAGTAAGCCTCATTCACGAAGCTGGTCTATAAGGGGTGTTTAAGGAAATTGCCTATGAAATGGCGATTGAATGGGTATCCACTCTTGACTAGTGGAGGGTCGTTAGCCGAACGGGTAGGATAGGACAAAAACCTTCCATTATAAGTATAATGAAGTATAAAAGTAACTAAATGCCTTTTCAAAATTCCCCATCGTAGTTACTTTAGGCAAAAGTGAATTGATGCAATTCCATGAAATTACACTTTGTACCCTTGCGAAGATGTTAGTTGAGCGTGTGTGGTTAACCGGCACACTAAATGGTTCTAAGCAAAGGTAGCAAAGGGTGACTCAATGTTTGTCATAGTTCGGTGGAGCGTGTGTGGTTTACCGGCACATCGAATAGGTGACTGTAACATGCGAGGGCACCATGTAGATTTGCATGGTTATTCACACCCGCTTTGTGATCCTCGGCATCCCAGTCACAAACTAGAGGGGCATATCGAGATTTAAACATGCCATTGAAAAGGTTCAATGAATCTCAAAGGATCTAGGAGTTTTCAATACATTTAAGACTTAAACTGTTTTTCGTTTTTCATGGTGGAAAATTAGTGAATCGTCATTCACTTACCTTCAAATGTTCAGCAATTAGGGTTACGACATCCCTCTCCCGAGTTGTGGAATATTGTGTTGGGTCCTAGCCTTAATATCTCATTTGGGTGATTTATTAAGGACTCAATCGATCAACTAACTTGAATTTGTTTTCTCCCGTTTTGTAGATGTCAAAGTACGACAACTATGGTCTTCCCAAATCCCGTGGAACAAGCATTCCACACGAAGATGATATTCCACGATTCGATCAAGGAACAAGAAATCATGCTTCACTTCCTCCTCCTCCTCCCGTTATTCTCCCTAACCCACAAGATCGAAGAATTGAAAGGTTCAATGTCACTAAAACCCTATTGGAAATGAAACATGAAGATGGTAAACTAGTGTGTGCCCATGTTCTAGGAATGAAATCACACATCGATAGGTTGATAATGTTGGGTGCGTCATTCCCGGATAAGTTGGCTGTGAACTGGGTTCTTCAGTCACTTCCCGAATCATATAATGAGTTCAAAAGAATGTATTATACGATTGATCATGAAGAAAACCTCATTGTCCTAACTTACATGCTCATTGTTGCTAAATCAGAAATGATTTGGCAAAGCAACGGAGTGTATTTGTTGAGAAAGTCAACCAACCATGCTTCAGAGGACGTTCTAGGAGAACTGACCTGCATTTGCTGCCAAGAGAAAGGGCGTTGGATACAAGTTTGCCCTAAGAGCCTGAAGAGTCAAGAAGATGGGAGAGTCAAAGAGTATGGTTGTGCTTCAGGTAAAATCCACTATCTAACTCCATTAAGTTCCTATTCATTGATTCTTAATACATAATGTGATAAGATTGTATTTGAATCTTTTAAGAGAGGAGGCTTGATGGAAAAAGCAAGATGAGTCTAATCGCAAAGAAATGGATCTCAATCCCATGGACTTGAAGATTAGATTTTGAGCATAGAAAGTTATGATTGAGTTGTTTGGAATATTTATTACATAGTTTTTCAATTGATTTTGCATTGTAAGGACAAAATGTTTTCCGCTGCTTTATGAATAAAATAAATTTTGATTTGGCTCATTTATTTATTTATTTATTTCCTTGCAATAAAATCATTATGAAAAATTAATGTTTGCATATTTCTACAACGAATGGATGTGATTCTTATTATGTTATTTGTGGAAAGGTCAAGAATTTACCAAATAGGAAGAGTTTCTCATCGCCCAAGTTTCACTTGGACAAAAACTTGGAATCATGCAACTTGGTTGCGCGATGAATGAGAAATTTCATATTTGGATGATTCCAAGTTTTGGTATGTACTTGACTCGATGGTGCATGGTCCTTTTGGGTTGCCTTCAGCAAAGCAACTTGATAGGATGAATTATGGAGAGAAAGGATTAAATATGATTTATTAATATATTATGAGAATAATATATTAAAGGAGAAATCATATTGTTTAATTAACATTAGTCAAGAATTAATAAGAATTAAGTTTGTGGCTAAAAGAGATTAAATAAACTTAAGGGACTGGAATTGTAATTATAAGATAATTGCAATTGGGCTATGGATTATAATATAAGGTTGGACGAATTCTATGGGGAAACCCATTAGAAATCGTCAAAGGCTTATTAAAAAGGGGGTTCATGGGTTGCTTAGGGCCTAAGCATCCAAACTAGGGTTTCCTTGTTAGATAAACCTAATAGCCTCACTATTTAAAGAACCCTTAAGCCCCAAAACTTGGTGAACTAATTGGTTAGGGTTTCCACACGTTTTGGGCAGCCTCTTCTCTTCTCTTCTTCATCCTCTTGCTCTTGGTGTTTGTGAACCATTAAAGGAGTGACATTTGTGACTCTAAGCTTTCTAAAGTCAATACAAGAAGGATTTGAGATTGTTATTACTACATAACAATCAAGGTATGATCTAAACCCTAATTCATATGTTATATTGATTATCATATACTAGATCTAGGGTTTATAGTCTTGGATGAATTGCATGTACAATAGAGAAACCTAGATCCAAGCATTAGGGTTTGTATGAGCACATAGGATGTTCTTATAGCCAAAACCCATCACTACCCGGTACGGCCATTCTGGGGTGCCGACCTGCATGGTACGGCAATCATGTGGTGCCGACCTACCCGTGTCAAGCCATTCAGGGGTGATTACCTACCCATGTCAAGCCATTCTGGGGTGCTCACCTACCCGTCGGTCCTAACAACCGACCCTCGGGGACTATTCCACCCCCTACTGCTACTATCGCATATATCATAACATAAACATACTATCAGACATATTTGGGGTGTCCGAACTACCCTTCGGTCCTAACAACCAAACTTGGGGACTATTCCCCTCCTACTACCACTATCACATATAACATACCATGCCAGCATATAAACATATCATCACATACTATCAGAAATATATGGGGTGTCTGGCCTACCCTTCGGTCCTAACAACCAAACTCTACTGCTATCACATATAACATATCATGCCAGCATATAACATATTAGGTAGTAGCAAACCTAGATGATATCACAAAGACAATCATCTAACATACAACTCCTACCGGTGGGTCGGCATTGTGGCTGTAGACCCACCGCTACTGGAAGGTAACTCACCTCACACTGCTGAAGTCCCGTAGACACAATCCCACATTGCTGATGTCCCGCAGACTCAACCCCAACTACTGCATGACAGATTCCTGAACTGTCAACACCAAAATAACACCCAATTAATAATTGGGTTCCACTACATAACCATAAGTACGTACTTAAGGTCATTACTACATCACCCTATGCTTGGCTTTATTCAATCCCAAGGCCCAATCCATAGGCCCAAAAGGCAATTCTGAGTCAAAGCCCATCATACGGCCTAGTTTTCCAAATTGGGCCCAAATCCTTTCAAGGTCTTACCATAAGGCCCAACCACTTAGTCCAGTCCAACATTCAACATAATGACCCAATATCACATAATCATAAAGGCCCAAACTATGGACCATCTATGGCCCATTTTTCCAAATTGGGCCCAACTCCTCACATGGGCCTTACCACAAAGCCTATTAATTATTCTAGTCCATTTGCTTGATCTTGGATGGCCCATTAATAACCTAGTCATCAAGGCCTAATAAAAGGCCCAACAATAAACACAAGCGAAATTAGGGTTTTCTCAAAAAATGACAATTGGGGTTTAGTGTTTCTCACTTAACCCATTAAGGACTTAATCCATTAAGTCCATCATTCTTCTAAATAAGTCATATGGTGTGATTGGGCTTAATCACACAATTCCATTCCAATAGCCCAAACGTGGGTCCTAAAGTCCAAGTTCATAAAATCCAATATTAGGGTTTTCTAAACCCTAATTAGGGTTTCCGACCCCATCTTAGCCCAATAGGCCCAATAGCTAGGTCCTTAAGCCCATTAGGGTTTCCTAAGGTCAATAAGGGTCCATTAGACCTATTAGACACATGTTTGGGCGTTAATGTTAATTAGGGCTTCATTAGGCCCTATAGGGTTTCACTAAGCCCATTAAGGCTTCTTTGGGCCCATTAGTGTTTTACTCCTTTGTCCAAACATCCCAACCATATCACAACACAACTAAGCACACCGCCACCCAACACGGCGATCGGTGGCAGCAGGAGGCGGCAGCCACCACCCTAATGTGGTGGTTTTCAATTTCTTTTCATTATACTTTAGCTAATTACACTTTACAATGCCTTAACCAAAAATAAACACACACTAGCTACATTAAACACACACAACCACCCAATGGTGGCTGGCGGCGGCGTATGGCAGCAACCACCACCTCACGGCCGTGGTGGTGGCTGTTTTCAGTTTTCCGACCAAATTAAATCACCCATCACACACACACATACGCATTTCTGCTTGCAAAACGAATCTAACACCCACCTGTGGTGGGCGGCGACGGCAATAGCACTCTAGCGGCAATCAACGGCGGATTGCGGTGACAACAAGGTAATGCCCAACATGGTGGTTACCACATTTTTCCGGCCAATAGAAGGCATACGTACACACTAACACAAGTCGAGCAAGGGGAACACACCCAATCACAGCCACCCCCATGGTGGCTCACGACAGTCGGAAAGAAAGCGTCATCCACAGCCGCAACCGCTGCTCGATAAAGAGATAGCGGCGATAGCTCAACGATAGAGGAAAAGGAGACAAAGTGGCGGCAGAAAACGATTCCAATAAAACTCAGCAAAGCCCACCTTGACGAACGACGGCTCATCATCTTCATCAACCCTCGGCGATTCTCTGGCAGCAGCATCGCAATGGCGACCTTCCATAGCAGTGTAGCGGTTGGTAGTGCTCAATGGCGAGGTGGTAGGCATCCCCGTTGATCAGAACTACGAACAAAAGGGAGGTGGTGGCGGTTTACTTCACCTGTGGCGGCTGGAGAGGTTTTCCTAAGGGTTAGGGTATGAACGGTAGTGTTAGGGTTATATATGTTGGATTAGTGTCTAAGTCCATAACTATAATTGGTATGTACTTGACCCGACTCGGCATGGTCCATTTGGGTTTCATGGCATCAGAACATTTGGATAGACCATTTGTGAGAAGAGGACATTTGTGACATATTAATATATTATAAGTTCTAATATATTAATATGAAATCATGTTATTTAATTAGTATTGATCAAGAATTAATTTGGACTTAATTTAGTGATCAAAAGAGACTAATTAAATATATGGGGATTGATTGTGACAATCGTTAATTCTTATATATGTGGGCTTATGATCCAAGATTCCTTCTGTTGGGTTTAACCCATGTGGTGACCCATGGATACTCCATGGAGGTTAAAACCCATAGAGCATAAGGAATGGGTAAAGTCATGAGTTACATGGTGTAACCCTAATAGCCACACTATATAAAGACCCCTTTAGCTCAAGAAATTTGCACTAGTGATACTTATATGAGGGCTAGCCAATTTGAGCATGAAGTGTCTTCTTTTCATGGTTATTCCAAGTGTTGATGATGTTGTGTGAACCATTTGAGGTGTCACACTTGGGGTACTAGGCTCTCGAGCTTCATGGAGTTAAGCTATATCAACAAGGTATCTATTTCTATCTAGTTTATTATTCAAGTATCAAAAGATTGTATGCTAGTTAGGGTAATACCTTGGAGTATTCATATTTGCATGTATAATAGAGAAAACATATATCAAAGGTATTTAGGGTTGCATGTACACTTAGGAGTGTTAGAATGCTCAAAACCCAAAAGTGGTATCAGAGCCATGGGTTGTTTTCTATTATATTAATGCAAATGTTTTATTTTCAAAGATGAAAAAAAAAAGGAAAAAAAAACATGACGTTTGTCAAATTTTAAAATAATTACTTGTTTTTGTGAAAAACTAATTATTTGTAAAATTTGAATCATTTGCTATATGACTTGAATTAGGTCAAATTTAGTAAAAGATAAAATTATATGATTATTTTATTAGTTTTAAAATTTGATATAAAGAGTTTTTTTGAAACCTCCATAAGTTATGAATATGAAAAGGTTTTAAAAAAATTGATTCAAAGTTTTTTTTGGAGTTACAAAACTTGGTCTTAATGTTTTAAAGAATTCCATAACTTGTTCTTAAGTTATGGAACATGAAAAGTTTCATCATAAAAGAAACATTAAGCTCCATAAGTTATGGAATCCAAAAGTTTTTTTCGTGTTACCTTGTTTTATGAGTTATTTTTTAGATTAATGAAAATTATGTGTTAGTAGTTTTCAATCCAAATTAATCTAAAAGTTGTTCATAAAATGTGTTTTTGTAACTTGTCCTCAAGTTATACGAAAAGTCAAATTTATGAATCTTAAAAACTAATAAAAATGCCTTAGGTTACAAAAAAAATGAAGAGTCTTTCCTTATAAATAGTTTTTATGGCTCCATAACTTGTCCTCAAGTTATGGATGTCCAAGAGTCTCTTCATTAAAATTTTTAAAGCCTTAATTAAAACTCATAAGTTATGAAAATCCAAGAGTTTTGAATAGTTTCAAAACTTGCCCTCAAATTTTGGAATTTGAAAAGTTTTCTTTTATGAATACTTTAATTCCAAGTTCAGCCCTTAGAATTTTAAAGATTTAAAATTCAACTCTTATACTTTATAATATTATAAGTTAATAATATTTATATATGTATAAGATCAAGTCACTCTTACCATTAGTAGGCCTCATTCACGAAGCCAGTCTATAAGGGGGGTATAAGGTTACTGCCTATAAAATGGCAGTTTAATGGGTGTCCACTCTCACCCACCACTTCCTTGACTGGTGGAGGTCGTTAGCCGAACGGGTAGGACACGGACTATAATTCTCCCTTCATTAAAAGTATTAATGATAAATATAAAGTAACTAAATGTTTTTTATAATTCCTAATCTTAGTTACTTTAGGAAAATGTGAATAAGGTGCTTATCCATGAAATTACACTTTGCACTTTGTTTAAGTCAGTTAGTGGAGCGTGTGTGGTTAACCGGCACACTAACTCGTATTTAACAAGGTAGGCAAAGGATAACTTAATATTTATCATAGTACCGATGGAGCGTGTGTGGTTAACCGGAACATCAGGTGAGAGGTAAATATTAAGGGTACCAAGTATATTTGCATGGTTATTCACACCTTGTTTTGTGATCCTCGGCATCCCAGTCACAAAACCTGAAGGGCACACTCCAGATTGAAACATGCCATTGAACAGTTCAATGAATCTCAAAAGATCTAGGAGTTTCAAATCCAATTAAAAACCTAATAATTATTTCATTTTTCATGGTGGAAATTGGTGAATCGTCATTCACCTACCTTCAAATATTTTATAGCTTGGATTATGGCATCCCTCTTCCGAGTTATAAAATATTGTGTTGGGTCCTAGCCTTAATATTTCATATTGGGTGTTATATTAAGGACTTTAGATCAACTATCTTGAATATCTCCCAAAAGATGTCTAGTTTAGACATCTTTGATCTTCCTAAATCTCTTGGAACATCACTTTCTCCACCTCCTCCAATTATTCTCCCTAACCCACAAGTTCAAGGTCACTCAAGCCATATTGGCAAGGCAAGGTACAAACATACTCACGAATATATACCAAACTTGGTTAATATACGTAAGTATCTCCTTCATAAGCAAAAAGTACATCAAGATCACCTTGATAGAAATAAAAACTCAGTTTCAGAACTCAAAAAAAGGATTTTAACTTGTTAACAATTCTTAAAATGAATAAAGAAATTTTTAATAACTCTGAAGAAAATAATTCAGAAGAAAAACAAATCTTAACTTATGTTGAAGATAAGATCGCATCTTGGAGATGAAGTCACATATTGACAAGCCAGGAAAGTTGGGTGTCAAAGTCTTAAGAAAGTTGGATGTTCAATAACTTTGTAAGTCACATAGTGAGTTCCTTTGGGACCCCTATGAAACAGACTATGACAAGACCCTTAATGATCTTATCTATTTGCTAAGATCAACTTCCTAAAGCTTTATGGACACTGACAATGATGACACTGGAAATCCAGAAAAAGCATTCTCTTCCCAATGAAAAGGGATCGGCCATAGTCAACTCGGTTGACCAAATGGTAAAGAGAAAAGCTAAGTCTGTGATAGTACCGGTAACATTACCAAAGGGTCCATATGTTTAAATTGCCAAAGGAAGGGGCATTGGTTGTGAAGCTGCTTGTAACATCCCGGAATATCAAGAGTAAAGTTGAAGGGCTAAAAGTGTAATTGGGAAAGGGAAACTCGGCGAGTCCACGAGTGGACTCGGCGAGTAGGGTCGCGACTTTGGTCGCGTGTTAAGTGGCCAACTCGGCGAGTCGGCCGCTAGACTCAGGGAGTTGGTGTTGAGTGGAGAAAACCCTACTTTCGGAGGATGAGCCCTATATAAAGGACATTATACCCTCTCCCCAGCCTCCTTACCTTCCCTTGAAGTCCAGAAAACCCTAAAAACGCGATTGTGAAGGACTTGAGTGCAATTGAGCCTTGGAGAAGAGATTTGAGGAAGATCTTGGAGTCTTAGCAGGTTTGGAGCAAGGGGCTTTGCTTAGATTCAGATTTCCTTGCTGTTGGGGCTCCCTTTTGAGGTATTATCTCGTTCTTGGGCTGCTATTCATCTAGATTCATCATTTTTGGGATGTGTGGGAGGTTTAGCTTGTGGTATTTTGAGTTTGAAGGATAGATCTGAGGTTGCTACCTCAGATCTGGAATGGAGAAGGTGTAGAGTGCATTAAGGTCCCTGTTCTTGAGTGTTTGGTGAAGCCATCTTGTCCCAAACCCTAGCCCTAGAGTGTAAAATGCCTAGATCTCCTTGGATTGACGTAAAGTTTGCCACTTTACGTGATGGATGGGTTGTAGGAGGGTAGATCTACGTTTTGGATCAATTGCATGGCCTGGAAGGCTTCTGTATGGGATGAGATCTAGAGGCACTCGGCGAGTCCCAAAGGTGTACTCGGCGAGTTGCTTGAAGATGGACTGGAACTTGGCGAGTTAGAAGAACAACTCGGCGAGTAGGTTGAAGATAGCCTTAGACTCGGTGAGTCTGTTCTTGGACTCGCCGAGTCTGGTCGCGAGGTCTTAATCCTTTTTCAAGGTGAGCTGTGTAACAGTGAGTCAAGGGATGAATCGGTGAGTCGAGTGAGGAAGGATTCAGAGTTGTTGGACACGGTGACTCTCGGGGTGACTCAGCGAGCTGAGTCGCGAATTGTGGTAAATTCTGAGCATGGGGACTCGGCGAGTCATCGGGTTCACTTGGCGAGTAGAGTCAGTCAGGGGTTGACTTTGTCTTGTCTTTGACCAAGGGTTAACCAGATGATTCCAAGGGCATTTTGGTAATTGTTAGCTTTTGTTTTGAGTTCAGAGTCTTGGTGTTGGCCAGTGTTGGAGATCGTATCAGTGGTTGGAGTAGCTTGGGTTTATCTGTTCAGTCGGCAATTTCGAGGTGAGTTATCCTCATTATATCAACAGGGTCTAAGGCACCAAGGCCAGCCCTTTATCGGATTAAGATCCGGGTATTTGTTGTTCTGTTATTGCTTTGATATGTTTGCATCCTGCTAGCTAGGATGGTATATGTTAGAGACCTGGTTGAGGTCTGTATCCTGTTATGTAGGGTGATGCTATGCTAATGACCGGTTAGGTCGGTATCCTGGTTAGGATGATGATATGTTATGTGATCTGTTAGATCGGCTTCTTGACTGTGAATTGTTATATGATTGTATGTTTATGTGCACATGGTTGTTGGAATGGGGTTGGGTTGAGGCGGGTCCTGCTTTTTGCTATGGGCCAAGATACCCAGGGCGGACTGGTTGTCCCGAAGGCCCAGCGAGCGGTCCGGATAGGCTGTAGGCCCCAAGAGGGCGGACCAGATGTGCCGAGGCTCGGAGAGTGGACCAGGCCGACTGAAGGCCCGGTGCGGGCGCACCAGTCATACTATAGACTCAGAGAGTGGACCAGGTGGATTGAAGGCCCGGTGCGGGCAGACCAATCACACTGCAAACTCGATGTATATGGCTAGACTCAGAGGGTGGACCAGGTGGACTGCTGGCCGGAGCGGCGGACCAGTCACACAGTAGACCCGAAGTGCATGGGTGTTTTGTTATCGGATATGATATGGCATGTTATGCGTGTATGGTGTATGTGGTTGGTATTTTGGGGGTATCTCACTAAGCTTTCGGGCTTATAGTTGTGGTTTATTGTTTTTCAGGTTCTTCAGGAGACCGTGGCAAGGCAAAGGCGTGATCGTACTGCTCCTCATGATTATGTTTTATGATGTGATTCTGGGAAGACTCTGATAATAATTGTATTGAAAACATTTTTGTAATAACATTAAGAAAATGGGTTTTTTTTTTAAAAAAAGTTAAAATTTGTTGAAATTTATGGTTGTTGCAAGTTGGTATCAGAGCCTTGATTTGAGTGAATTGGAGGAACATTCGTGTGAATCCAGTCTCAAATCAGGGAGAGTTTTTAAAAGAGAATTTAAAATGGTTTTCAAATTGAGTAAAAGGAGGACGCGGAGGTACGATCAGTCGGAGCCAGTAAGTAAACCCAAAATACCATACATGATATTTGTTTTCGAGTTTTGATAGAACAGCATGCTATTATTAGGCTAGAGATCTTCAGGGTTTCATGATAGTGTTGCCTGATTTATGATGCCTGCTAGCCTAGGGTCCTCTGTGGGAGATTTCCGGTGTTCCTCTAGGAATGAGGATTGAGCGTTTGTTATGTATGTTTTCACTAGGGTGTTGTCGTAGTACTTCATATAAATATGGATAGGTGTGGATGGTAGTATGGGCTCGTACTATTGAAAGCACAGGACCCATACGAGTATCAGGGAAACCATGACCTCTAGGGTTGGGTTGGGAGTTGGTTCCCGGGATAGTGGGAAGTGTCTGTGATTTTGTGATATTTTTCAGTATGGTGGTCACGAGGCATGCTGGGAGCGGATCCGGGTCAGGATCAGGAGCCGGAGTGGGCGGTCAGGGTGGGTCGGTACCACCCGAGGTTATTGGTCAGATGAGCACAGGTGAGTTGGATGCTAGGATTTGTGAGATCCTGCATGATGAGGTTGTTGCGTTGTTCCGGGACGAGCTGCCGGAACTGTTTGGGTCGATCAAGACCACCATGGTTGAGTATTTTGATGAGCGTTATGCAGCTCTCACTGAGACGGCTGCCGCCGCGGCTACAGCGGCAGGGGGAGGAGCCGGTCAAGGTTTTCAGTATCGGGACTTCGATAATACGAAGCCTCCTACCTTTGATGGAGTTCAGGACCCAATTGTTGCTATGAGATGGTTGTCGGACGTGGAGGAGTGTTTCTTCACGTGTTCATGCCCTGCTGATCAGAGGGTGAGGTGTGCTCTGAACC
Source organism: Lactuca sativa (assembly GCF_002870075.4). Taxonomy (NCBI): domain Eukaryota; kingdom Viridiplantae; phylum Streptophyta; class Magnoliopsida; order Asterales; family Asteraceae; genus Lactuca; species Lactuca sativa. The sequence goes on from NC_056625.2 coordinate 318,288,112, forward strand.
TGTTGAGGCTCGGGGCGAAGGATTGGTTGAGATTGACCACGGGGTCATATTTGGATGCGCAGAGGGCTGCGGTTTCATGGGATCAGTTCAGAGATATGTTCAGCACTCGTTATGTTCCATGGGTTGAGAAGGAGAGACTGGCTCAGGAGTTCCTTGAGCTGAAGTAGGATTCGGAGTCGGTGACGGAGATCACCAGGATGTTCACTGAGAGGATGATGTTTTGCCCTGAGTTCGATTCGGAGCAAGCTCAGATGTCCCGATATCTAAGTATGCTCAAGAGGGATATTAGACAGTTTGTGTCTACGCAGAGGTGCGAGACTTTGTTGGAATTGTAGAAGGCCGCCAGGTCGCGTGAGTTGGAGATTGAGTTGCAGTTGCGAGAGCTGAGGCAGGCTCCGATGCAGTCACAGCCGGCGTCGAAACGGTCCAAGACCGTTGATTCTTGGGTAGGAGATTAGAGCAGCCACACTTATGGGAAGTGTGGGAAGGGTCACACCGGAGTTTTTATGTCCGGTGGTGCATGTCGCAAGTGCGGAAAAAAGGGGCACTATGCGAGGGATTGTCTGCAGTCAGCGCCGGTTCGTGATTTGAGGATTTGCTATCATTGTCATCAGGTTGGGCACTTGAGGGTCAACTGTCCACAGCTTGTTGCAGGACCGGTGCAGGCTCTAGCACCGGCCACTTTGAGGATCACGGGCGGAGGTCAGGGTGGAGCGGAGCCCCCAAGGGCTCTGGGTCGTGCTTTTCAGCTTACAGCAGAGGAGGTCAGAGAGCAATGCCGGATGCAGCTGCGGGTATGTTTCTTTCTTGATATCTTGTGATTATTGTGGAGTATTGTTTGTCTGCTAGTCTCGTTGTGTGGTTTTCGGTTTGGTTTTCGTTGTTCTTTGAGGGTTTGGTATGGTTATGGGTTTAGTATTGAAAATTTCGTTGGTTACCATTCATGGGGGTTATTGGTGGAAATCTGGCGTCTGGTTTGAATGTTGGGTAGCATCTGCATTCTGAGGAGTGGTTGGCTGCAGATTGAGTTTTTTTTTCGAGCTCGGGATGATCAGTGTTGTTATGTGATTTTGTGAAGGTTGCTCGTGCTAGTGGGGATCAGTTCGCGTATAAGTGTTTGTGTGGTGTAAGGTGGTTGAGGGAGGTCGGTGATGACGACCGGTGATTGATAGTCAGTGCTATAAGTGGGGGAGAATTGGAAAATTCTCTGGAAGATCGATAAGCATATGAGGTTGTTAGCTGTTTGGGATTCAGCAGTGTTTCTGTCAGCCAAGAGCATAGGTTGGTATGAGTAAGTGGAAGGCATGCGGGGCAAGATACATACCAAGGGTATTTGATTGTGGAGAGCCTGGGATCAGGTCGGGATTGACTATGTATGATGGAGATAGAGTTCGGAACCCCTAGAGGGCTAGAACAGTATGCATGGGAGGATTTTCCGGAGAGATAACTCGGAATGATGAATGCTAGTTGATAGGTGCGGATAGACTGAAAGCCGGTAGGCGTACTAGTCAGGCCGAAGGCTCGGATGACGGTCAAGCCAGACTGAAGGCCCTAGAGGGAGGTCGAGATTGGCTGAAGGTTCTGAGAGTGGTCCAGATTGGCTGAAGGCCTGGTAAGGCGGTCCAGTCATGCTGAAGACTCGGCAAGTATTGTTAGACCGGTTCGAGGAAATGGGTTAAGTATGTCGTGATGTGTTAGAATTAGAGGGTCTGGATATCATACTTCTTCACCTCTTCAAATTATTCTCCCTAATGAAGATGATGTCCCATGGATATCATACTTCTTCACCTCTTCAAATTATTCTCCCTAACCCACAAGTTCTTGAAAAGTTTAAGGTCACTCAGGCCCTATTAGGCAAGGCAAGGTCTAGGTGTGGTCACATCTTGGAGATGTAGTCACATATTGACAAGTCGGGAGAGTTGGGTGTCAAAGTCTTGAGAAAGTTGGTGGTTCAACTACTTTCTAAGTCACATAGTGAGTTCTTTTGGAACACCTATGAAAAAGACTATGACAAGACCCTTAATGATCTTATCTATTTGTTAAGATCAACTTCCTAAAACTTTATGGACATTGACAATGATGACATTAGATATCCAGTAAAGCATTCTCTTCCCAATGGAAAGGGATCGGCTATAGTCAACTCGGTTGACCAAATGGTAAAGAGAAAAGCTAAGTCTGTGATAGTCCTGTGTACCATTATCAAAGGGTCCATATGTTTGTATTGCCAAAGAAAGGGCATTGGTTGCGAAGCTGCCAAATTTACCTAAGGATGTTAAAGTCAATAAGTTTGACTCTACTTCAGGTAAAATCCACTATCTAACTCTGTTAAGTTTCTATTCTGAGATTCTTGATACATGATGTGACCGGGTCGCATGGTGATGGTTTAAGAATCAAAGAAAAGGGAAGAAACTTAAAGAAAGAATATGCTGAATCTGATCGCGTAGATGGATTTCTATCGCATAGCTTGAAGATCAGATTCTTGAGCTACTTCTTAGGAGTTATGAGATATTGCTTAGGAATAGATAACAACAAGTTTTCATATGGATTGTAAGGATAAGTTTTTCCGCAAAGTTTTTAAAATAATAGAAAATTTTTGATTTTATTTATTTTGAAATATCCTTACAATGGCATTTGAGGAAAAATTGTTGCTTATATGATTCCATTAATAGCAAGAGTGGAAATATGAAATTGATTCTTTCATTTGTGGTAATGTCCAGATTTACCAAATAAGGAAAGATTCTCATCACCCAAGTTTCATTTGGACCGGAACTTGGAATCATGCAAGTTGTATAGCATGATGAATGAGAACTTTCAAGTATTGGAAAAATTAAGACTAATTACTCGGTCACATGGATGTCTGGGTCAAGTAATGGACTAAGGGATCGACTACATAGTCTTGTGCACTGGTCAAGTCCACCACAAAAGATTGATAAGACTATTCGTCATAGTTTACTAAAGCTCAGTAAATATGATTATACTTACAAGCTTAAGTGTAACTCTAAGACATTGGAAAAGGTTCCAATGTATGGCAGAGCGAATAAGAAGAATCAAAATGGCAGAAGGATAAAAGTTTCTCAAATCTGAAAAGATGGGAGAGTACTTTAGTATCAGTTTTGTGATCATCTTAATGATTAAGAAACCATAGCACAATTAGTTCTCTAAGGAAATCTTAGTGCATTATTATGACTAAGAAGAGGAACTTGAATTGTTGAAGTGGTTAAATCAAGAAGATGAGTCATACTTCGTTCCAATACAAGTCTTAGAGTCATACTCCAAGATTGTAACTTGAATGACATGTCTCAAAAGAAGGTTAAAACACTTGTCAAATGTAAGAGTAAAAGTTTTCTACTCTTGTACATTTGAAATTGGTAAGTTGTGATGTTTTGGATAAAACAAAGACCAACTTAGGCCAATTGTGTGAAGTGTTTGTCTTGATTAGAATCCACACTATCTCTTGGATATTTGACAAGGGAGTCTTATAGGTCAAGAGGATAGTGGGAGTCTTAAAGGTCTTGAAAGTCTCAAGAACTAATCAAGAATAAACCTGAAGTTCTTCACTAGCACACGACTTGAGGTTTATAACCTTTTGTGTTGACATATTCTGTGCCCATTCCAGTTAAAGTTGGCTTTGCATATGAGTTCTTAGAGTTCTCAATTGGTTGCACGACAACTTGGAAGCAATGGCAGGCCCTTGAGCTGCCAGGTGGCAAGAAATTAAGATTGAGTTCAGTCCATATGAGTTTGGATGTGTCATTACCCTTGTCCTGTGACTAAGGTTTTGACAATTCACATGGATAAGAACACATACACCATTAAAAATCTAAGTGTCATAAGGTTTCTCTCCGATTCATGAAAATGATGGTGAGGAAGCACTTTCACTAAGTAGATTTTAGCTAGATAGCAATTGTGATATTTGCATTCTCAAAGTCGTTAGTGGAGCGTGTGTGGTTTACCGGCACACTAACCTGGACTTGTGAGAAGTGGCAAAAAGGTCTAACCATTATGATTACGGCATACCTCTTCATAATTGTCTAGACACACAAGTGTGTTATCTAAGGAAAGGTGTATGATTTTGATAAAGTTTTATCGAAGCAATCTAGTATCAGAAATCTGAACTTTGGTAAGAAATTCAATGAAGTATTGATTTCTAGAAGTCCAGGTGATTTCTGAGAACATGTCAAAGCTAGTGGGAGCATAAGTGTTATGCTAATAATCATCATGTTAGTGGGAGCATGATAATTATGATAAGTATTGCAAGCTAGCAATGTTAATTATAGAAAACAAAAACTTTCAATTGGGAAAAGGTTGTTTTGCTATAATTAAGGGAGAGGAAATTATACTTCATCTCAAATCTATAAGCTTAGATCGTGAGGTTTTAATCATTTAGTCAAGGATATATATATATATATATATATATATATATATATATATATATATATATATATATATATATATATATATATATATATATATATATGAATTTCATGTTGGAATGGCTCAACATAAGGAAATTCTGTATATGGGTCCATTATTTGCGTTCTAAAATTCGATTATGATTACGGCATCCCTTTTCATAATCTGAATTATGAGAACTTGGCAAATTGAAATGGAAATATTATAGCAAAAGACTGGTTTAGTCTTTATGTAAGACATCATGAATCGTGTCCCATATGCTTCGGATATAGGATCGATTACATGTGCTATAATCATCCGTTCTAAAATTTTCCAAATGCCTGGGGCATTAAGAAGGGAAAAGGTTTAGAACTGGATATGACTAAAAGGATTAAACAATTGTCGAGGACAATCTAAGGTTTACCAAAGATTGGTTGCTCAAGGACAGTTGGAAGTATAGTGATAATTCTGGAAGGACCATATTTACATAATCTGTAAGGAGGCAACTCTTGTTCAGAAGTGATAGTCAAAATGGAATCTGGAAATGTTTCAAAGTTAGAATTTTCACTCTGTGTAAGATTAAGGAAACTTAATGCAAGAAGGATGGTTCCAAGGAGTTGATCTCCTTTGGAATGATCTGTAATGTTTGTTGTCAAGTCTTTATGACTTTGTGCATAATCATTACAAGAGGATCAATGCATATAAGTTTAGAATCTGACAGATTCCAGTAAATGGCATGAATTTGGAATTCTTGCATTTGCAGTAAGGATTTGGGAGTGTGAAAAGAGAATCATTGAAGTTATGTTCAATGGATCTAGTTCACAAAGTAAAGATCATAGACAAACATAGTATGCATACTTAGTGTGTGGCATGACTAGTGTTTAGAAAACATAGTGTACATGCTTGGAGCATGGGACAACTATTGTTTTAAATTCAAGATTAAAGTTGATAGCTGAAACAGTATACAATGAATAATGTGTAATCATATGGTGATAAATAAAAGGTGTTTATTTATGTTCAAAGAGTTGATACCATATTGGATTCAATTATTATTGTGTTTCACTTTGCATGTTTTGACTTCCCGAATAAACTGGGTTATTCTTTCGGAATGACTAAGTTATTCAAACTATCCACAGTCGGTCATATGTTGGAAGTAGATATGAATTAAGACTGTCATGATGGGTTGTAGAGGTCTAAGGTGTTGGACAAGGCTACAACAATCATGAGTGCTCATAAGTTCTAAGTATTGGATTCAACCCGCGCTCATTGGAATCACTTCATGGATTTTATCACGAGTGATCATGAGACGATAATATCTTATATTCTTCAAACCTAGAGATATGAGTTATTACTATGAGTTGATAGTACATTGATAGCACGAAAACGCATTTGGTAACTCGGTGCTATAAAACGTGCCTTTGTGTATGATTCAACAAGTAGTAGAACAAGCCATATGAGTCGAAGTTTATCCATTCCTTTTACCTTCGGGATAAAAGTGATATATGTGGGCCCCTCGATGATTTGATGATGACAAATGGAAGTGCTCGGCCGGGCCAGGACTAATTTGATTTGTTCAATTAGTCAGTTGTCATAAATCGGAAATCGGGAAACAACAAATGGACAGAGAGAATGATTATAATCCATGTCTCAGTCCATATGATATCTAGAATGGAGGAATATATGATCCCTTATCTAATGGACAAGTCACTGACAAAGGTCAGAGTTCATCTACAAGGTCAGAGTTCGACAGAAGCTTTTGAGAGCTACGATTGCCGGTTGGTTCCTGAAGTCATACGCAATAATAGTTTTAGACTTATCCAAGTGGGAGACTGTTGGATTAATGTCTAAGTCCATAACTATATTTGGTAAGACTTGACCCGACCCGGCATGGTCCATTTGGGTTGCATACCATCATGCACTTGAATGAGAGAAATAAGACACTTATGGTTATTAATATATTATAAGTTCTAGTATATTAATAATAAGAATAATAAGATTATTTAATTAGTATTGATCAAGAATTAATCTAGGATTAATTAAGTGATCAAAAGAAGACTAATTAAATATATGGGTTGATTGTGTAAATCATCCATACTTGTATAGTGGGCTAATGCTCCATGGATAATCAAGTTGGGCTAAAACCCATAGGATGGTCCATGGATGCTCCATGGTGTATTTGTACCCATGGATCCAAGGAAATGGAAAGCCATGACAATTAAGAGTTTACCCTAATTGTGTAACTATATAAGCATCTTATTATTGAGGAAAAATCGGCCACTAGTAGTATTCAAGAAAGGGCTAGCCGATTTTGGTGAGTGTAGAATTCTCTCAAGTCATTCTAAGTGTTTTGATGATTGTGATTCCATTTGAGGTGTCACACTTGGGGCACTAAGCACTCAAGCTTCATGAAGACTTTCTACATCAAGAGGTATGTATTCTATCTTGTTACATTATTGTTTTGTATGCTAGATTAGGATAATACCTTGGAAGTTCTTATTTGCATGTATAATAGAGAAAACATAGATCCAAGGTATTTAGGGTTGCATGTACACTTAGGAAGTGTTAGAATGCTCAAAACCCAACAGTGGTATCAGAGCCACGGGTTGTTTTCTGTTATATTGATGCAAATATTTTATTTTCAAAGTTGGAAAAAAAAACCATGAAGTTTGTCAAATTTTAAGATAATTACTTGTTCTTGTGAAAAACTAATTATTTGTAAAATTTGAATAATTTGCTTTATGAGTTGAATTAGGTCAAATTTAATAAAAGATAAAATAATATGATTATTTTATTAGTTTTAAAAGTTTGATCTAAAAAGTTTTATTTTTTTGAAACCTCCATAAGTTATGGATTTGAAAAGGTTTTAAAAAAAAAAATTGATTCAAAGTTTTTTTGGAGTTACAAAATTTGGTGTTAATGTTTTAAAGGATTACATAACTTAAGAATAAGTTATGGATCACCAAAAGTTTTTTGTGTTATCTTGTTTTATGAGTGAGTTTGGATTAATGATGAAAATTATGTGATAGTTGGTTTTAATCCAAATTAATCTAAGAATTGATTCAAAAATGTGTTTTTGTAACTTGTCCTCAAGTTATATGAAAAGTCACATTTAAGAATCATAAAACTCATAAAAATTGGCAAAGGTTACAAAATGAAGAGTCTAGTTCTAATTAAATGGTTTTATGACTCCATAACTTGTCCTCAAGTTATGGAGGACCAAGAGTCTCTTCATTTAATAAAATAAAATAAAATAAAATAAAGTGTAACCTTAATTAATTCCATAAGTTATAAAATAAAGAAAAGTTAATTCTTTTATTAGTTTAAAGTCTTCCATAACTTGTCCTCAAGTTATGGAACTTGAAGAGTTTTTGGATTAAAACTACTTTAAACACATAAGTTATGGAATTAATTAGTTTTGAATAGTTTCAAAAACTTGCCCTCAAGTTTTGGAATTTGTAAAGTTTTCACTTATGAATACTTTAATTCCAAGTTAGCCCTTAGAATTTTAAAAGTTAAAATTCAACCCTTATACTTTATAATATTATAAGTTAATAATATATATATGTATAAGAGTAAAGTCAGTCTTACCGCTAGTACGCCTCATTCACGAAGCCGGTCTATAAGGTGGGTATAAGGTTGTTGCCTATAAAATGGCAACTTAATGGGTGTCCACTCTCACCCACCGCTTGCTTGACTGGTGGAGGGTCGTTAGCCGAACGGGTTTGACAGGACTAGAATTCTCCCTTCATTAAAAGTATTAATGATAATACTAAGTAACTAAACTCTTAATAATACCCAATCTTAGTTACTTAGGAAAAATGTGAATAAGGTGCTAATCCATGAAATTGCACTTTACACTTTGTCTAAGTCGTTAGTGGAGCGTGTGTGGTTAACCGGCACACTAACTTGGACTTAACAAGGTAGGTAAAGGGTGACTTAATATTTATCATAGTATCGATGGAGCGTGTGTGGTTAACCGGCACATCGATTGAGGGGTAATTTATTAAGGGTACCAAGTGATTTGCATGGTTACTTCACACCTTGTTTTGTGATCCTCGGCATCCCAGTCACAAAACCTGAAGGGCACACTCGAGATTGAAACATGCCTTTGAAAAGTTCAATGAATCTCAAAGATCTAGGAGTTTCAAAACCAATTAAAACCTAATAATACATTTCGTTTATCTTGGTGGAAATTGGTGAATCGTCATTCACCTACCTTCAAATATTTTATAGCTTGGATTACGGCATACCTCTTCTAAGTTATAAAATAGTTTGTTGGGTCCTAGCCTTAATATTTCATATTGGGTGTCATATTAAGGACTTTAAATCAACTATCTTCAATATCTCCCAAAAGATGTCTGGTTTAGACACCTATGATCTTCCCAAATCTCTTGAAACAAGGTTTCCTAATGAAGATGATGTCCCATGGATATCATACTTCTTCACCTCTTCAAATTATTCTCCCTAACCCACAAGTTCTTGAAAAGTTTAAGGTCACTCAGGCCCTATTAGGCAAGGCAAGGTCTAGGTGTGGTCACATCTTGGAGATGTAGTCACATATTGACAAGCCGGGAGAGTTGGGTGTCAAAGTCTTGAGAAAGTTGGTGGTTCAACTACTTTCTAAGTCACATAGTGAGTTCTTTTGGAACACCTATGAAAAAGACTATGACAAGACCCTTAATGATCTTATCTATTTGTTAAGATCAACTTCCTAAAACTTTATGGACATTGACAATGATGACATTAGATATCCAGTAAAGCATTCTCTTCCCAATGGAAAGGGATCGGCTATAGTCAACTCGGTTGACCAAATGGTAAAGAGAAAAGCTAAGTCTGTGATAGTCCTGTGTACCATTATCAAAGGGTCCATATGTTTGTATTGCCAAAGAAAGGGCATTGGTTGCGAAGCTGCCAAATTTACCTAAGGATGTTAAAGTCAATAAGTTTGACTCTACTTCAGGTAAAATCCACTATCTAACTCTGTTAAGTTTCTATTCTGAGATTCTTGATACATGATGTGACCGGGTCGCATGGTGATGGTTTAAGAATCAAAGAAAAGGGAAGAAACTTAAAGAAAGAATATGCTGAATCTGATCGCGTAGATGGATTTCTATCGCATAGCTTGAAGATCAGATTCTTGAGCTACTTCTTAGGAGTTATGAGATATTGCTTAGGAATAGATAACAACAAGTTTTCATATGGATTGTAAGGATAAGTTTTTCCGCAAAGTTTTTAAAATAATAGAAAATTTTTGATTTTATTTATTTTGAAATATCCTTACAATGGCATTTGAGGAAAAATTGTTGCTTATATGATTCCATTAATAGCAAGAGTGGAAATATGAAATTGATTCTTTCATTTGTGGTAATGTCCAGATTTACCAAATAAGGAAAGATTCTCATCACCCAAGTTTCATTTGGACCGGAACTTGGAATCATGCAAGTTGTATAGCATGATGAATGAGAACTTTCAAGTATTGGAAAAATTAAGACTAATTACTCGGTCACATGGATGTGTGGGTCAAGTAATGGACTAAGGGATCGACTACATAGTCTTGTGCACTGGTCAAGTCCACCACAAAAGATTGATAAGACTATTCGTCATAGTTTACTAAAGCTCAGTAAATATGATTATACTTACAAGCTTAAGTGTAACTCTAAGACATTGGAAAAGGTTCCAATGTATGGCAGAGCGAATAAGAAGAATCAAAATGGCAGAAGGATAAAAGTTTCTCAAATCTGAAAAGATGGGAGAGTACTTTAGTATCAGTTTTGTGATCATCTTAATGATTAAGAAACCATAGCACAATTAGTTCTCTAAGGAAATCTTAGTGCATTATTATGACTAAGAAGAGGAACTTGAATTGTTGAAGTGGTTAAATCAAGAAGATGAGTCATACTTCGTTCCAATACAAGTCTTAGAGTCATACTCCAAGATTGTAACTTGAATGACATGTCTCAAAAGAAGGTTAAAACACTTGTCAAATGTAAGAGTAAAAGTTTTCTACTCTTGTACATTTGAAATTGGTAAGTTGTGATGTTTTGGATAAAACAAAGACCAACTTAGGCCAATTGTGTGAAGTGTTTGTCTTGATTAGAATCCACACTATCTCTTGGATATTTGACAAGGGAGTCTTATAGGTCAAGAGGATAGTGGGAGTCTTAAAGGTCTTGAAAGTCTCAAGAACTAATCAAGAATAAACCTGAAGTTCTTCACTAGCACACGACTTGAGGTTTATAACCTTTTGTGTTGACATATTCTGTGCCCATTCCAGTTAAAGTTGGCTTTGCATATGAGTTCTTAGAGTTCTCAATTGGTTGCACGACAACTTGGAAGCAATGGCAGGCTCTTGAGCTGCCAGGTGGCAAGAAATTAAGATTGAGTTCAGTCCATATGAGTTTGGATGTGTCATTACCCTTGTCCTGTGACTAAGGTTTTGACAATTCACATGGATAAGAACACATACACCATTAAAAATCTAAGTGTCATAAGGTTTCTCTCCGATTCATGAAAATGATGGTGAGGAAGCACTTTCACTAAGTTGATTTTAGCTAGATAGCAATTGTGATATTTGCATTCTCAAAGTCGTTAGTGGAGCGTGTGTGGTTTACCGGCACACTAACCTGGACTTGTGAGAAGTGGCAAAAAGGTCTAACCATTATGATTACGGCATACCTCTTCATAATTGTTTAGACACACAAGTGTGTTATCTAAGGAAAGGTGTATGATTTTGATAAAGTTTTATCAAAGCAATCTAGTATCAGAAATCTGAACTTTGGTAAGAAATTCAATGAAGTATTGATTTCTAGAAGTCCAGGTGATTTCTGAGAACATGTCAAAGCTAGTGGGAGCATAAGTGTTATGCTAATAATCATCATGTTAGTGGGAGCATGATAATTATGATAAGTATTGCAAGCTAGCAATGTTAATTATAGAAAACAAAAAGTTTCAATTGGGAAAAGGTTGTTTTGCTATAATTAAGGGAGAGGAAATTATACTTCATCTCAAATCTATAAGCTTAGATCGTGAGGTTTTAATCATTTAGTCAAGGATATATATATATATATATATATATATATATATATATATATATATATATATATATATATGAATTTCATGTTGGAATGGCTCAACATAAGGAAATTCTGTATATGGGTCCATTATTTGCGTTCTAAAATTCGATTATGATTACGGCATCCCTTTTCATAATCTGAATTATGAGAATTTGGCAAATTGAAATGGAAATATTATAGCAAAAGACTGGTTTAGTCTTTATGTAAGACATCATGAATCGTGTCCCATATGCTTCGGATATAGGATCGATTACATGTGCTATAATCATCCGTTCTAAAATTTTCCAAATGCCTGGGGCATTAAGAAGGGAAAAGGTTTAGAACTGGATATGACTAAAAGGATTAAACAATTGTCGAGGACAATCTAAGGTTTACCAAAGATTGGTTGCTCAAGGACAGTTGGAAGTATAGTGATAATTCTGGAAGGACCATATTTACATAATCTGTAAGGAGGCAACTCTTGTTCAGAAGTGATAGTCAAAATGGAATCTGGAAATGTTTCAAAGTTAGAATTTTCACTCTGTGTAAGATTAAGGAAACTTAATGCAAGAAGGATGGTTCCAAGGAGTTGATCTCCTTTGGAATGATCTGTAATGTTTGTTGTCAAGTCTTTATGACTTTGTGCATAATCATTACAAGAGGATCAATGCATATAAGTTTAGAATCTGACAGATTCCAGTAAATGGCATGAATTTGGAATTCTTGCATTTGCAGTAAGGATTTGGGAGTGTGAAAAGAGAATCATTGAAGTTATGTTCAATGGATCTAGTTCACAAAGTAAAGATCATAGACAAACATAGTATGCATACTTAGTGTGTGGCATGACTAGTGTTTAGAAAACATAGTGTACATGCTTGGAGCATGGGACAACTATTGTTTTAAATTCAAGATTAAAGTTGATAGCTGAAACAGTATACAATGAATAATGTGTAATCATATGGTGATAAATAAAAGGTGTTTATTTATGTTCAAAGAGTTGATACCATATTGGATTCAATTATTATTGTGTTTCACTTTGCATGTTTTGACTTCCCGAATAAACTGGGTTATTCTTTCGGAATGACTAAGTTATTCAAACTATCCACAGTCGGTCATATGTTGGAAGTAGATATGAATTAAGACTGTCATGATGGGTTGTAGAGGTCTAAGGTGTTGGACAAGGCTACAACAATCATGAGTGCTCATAAGTTCTAAGTATTGGATTCAACCCGCGCTCATTGGAATCACTTCATGGATTTTATCACGAGTGATCATGAGACGATAATATCTTATATTCTTCAAACCTAGAGATATGAGTTGTTACTATGAGTTGATAGTACATTGATAGCACGAAAACGCATTTGGTAACTCGGTGCTATAAAGCGTGCCTTTGTGTATGATTCAACAAGTAGTAGAACAAGCCATATGAGTCGAAGTTTATCCATTCCTTTTACCTTCGGGATAAAAGTGATATCTGTGGGCCCCTCGATGATTTGATGATGACAAATGGAAGTGCTCGGCCGGGCCAGGACTAATTTGATTTGTTCAATTAGTCAGTTGTCATAAATCGGAAATCGGGAAACAACAAATGGACAGAGAGAATGATTATAATCCATGTCTCAGTCCATATGATATCTAGAATGGAGGAATATATGATCCCTTATCTAATGGACAAGTCACTGACAAAGGTCAGAGTTCATCTACAAGGTCAGAGTTCGACAGAAGCTTTTGAGAGCTACGATTGCCGGTTGGTTCCTGAAGTCATACGCAATAATAGTTTTAGACTTATCCAAGTGGGAGACTGTTGGATTAATGTCTAAGTCCATAACTATATTTGGTAAGACTTGACCTGACCCGGCATGGTCCATTTGGGTTGCATACCATCATGCACTTGAATGAGAGAAATAAGACACTTATGGTTATTAATATATTATAAGTTCTAGTATATTAATAATAAGAATAATAAGATTATTTAATTAGTATTGATCAAGAATTAATCTAGGATTAATTAAGTGATCAAAAGAAGACTAATTAAATATATGGGTTGATTGTGTAAATCATCCATACTTGTATAGTGGGCTAATGCTCCATGGATAATCAAGTTGGGCTAAAACCCATAGGATGGTCCATGGATGCTCCATGGTGTATTTGTACCCATGGATCCAAGGAAATGGAAAGCCATGACAATTAAGAGTTTACCCTAATTGTGTAACTATATAAGCATCTTATTATTGAGGAAAAATCGGCCACTAGTAGTATTCAAGAAAGGGCTAGCCGATTTTGGTGAGTGTAGAATTCTCTCAAGTCATTCTAAGTGTTTTGATGATTGTGATTCCATTTGAGGTGTCACACTTGGGGCACTAAGCACTCAAGCTTCATGAAGACTTTCTACATCAAGAGGTATGTATTCTATCTTGTTACATTATTGTTTTGTATGCTAGATTAGGATAATACCTTGGAAGTTCTTATTTGCATGTATAATAGAGAAAACATAGATCCAAGGTATTTAGGGTTGCATGTACACTTAGGAAGTGTTAGAATGCTCAAAACCCAACAGATTGTGGCAGTGGTGTGGAATCACATCCGGATTCAATGACTGCTGAGGTCGCGGAAGGGATTCCGCGGGTGTATAGCCAAGAGGTTCGGAAGGGATGCAGGGATGGAGTCATGGATTCCCAGTTTGTTTCTGATCAAGGAAGTCTGTATATAGTGGTGAGTCATCCTGGGGGGGGGAATGTTTGGAGGTTTCGTCAGTGTGACGGGTTGTCCCATCCCGAGGGTGCTAGAGCTAGTTCAGCATGTGCATGCGATTGCAAGAGGAGAACTCATGGGAGTTGCTCTAAGATTGAAGGATGTGACCTTCTGTCAACCTGGAGTGGATGGAGTTGGACTAAAATCGGGTGTCTGGTGGTTCACGGTGATTCTAGCTCGTTGAGTCGAGTGATTGTTGTGAATTGGAGCGGGTGAGGTATCATGGAATGATACTCAGTTGATGAGTTGGTAAGTGTGGTTGTCAAAGGGCGAGGCCAGTGGCCATCTTGGAGCAGTGGTCGGAACACCGCGGGAAGGAAAAATTGGGTTTTTGGGTTTCGATGGTTGTACTTTGAGGAACTTGGTCTGGTTAATGCCAGGTGATGCAATGCGAGAGTAATTCTGGTGTTGAGTTGTCGCAGGCTTCGACGACGAAGCCTAATTTAAGTGGGGGAGATTTGTAACATCCTGGAATATCAAGAGTAAAGTTGAAGGGCTAAAAGTGTAATTGGGAAAGGGCAACTCGGCGAGTCCATGAGTGGACTCGGCGAGTAGGGTCGCAACTTTGGTCGCGTGTTAAGTGGCCAACTCGACGAGTCGGCGGCTAGACTCGGCAAGTTGGTGCTGAGTGGAGAAAACCATAATTTCGGAGGATGAGCCCTATATAAAGGACAATATACCTTCTCCCCAGCCTCCTTACCTTCCCTTGAAGTCCAGAAAACCCTAGAAACGCGATTGTGAAGGATTTGAGTGCAATTGAGCCTTGGAGAAGAGATTTGGAAGAAGATCTTGGAGAGTTAAGAGGTTTGGAGCAAGGGGCTTTGCTTAGATTCGGATTTCCTTGCTGTTGGGGCTTCCTTTTGAGGTATTATCTCTTTCTTGGGCTACTATTCATCTAGATTCATCATTTTTGGGATGTGTGGGAGGTTTAGCTTGTGGTATTTTGAGTTTGAAGGATAGATCTGAGGTTGCTACCTCAGATCTGGAATGGAGAAGGTCTAGAGCGCATTAAAGTCCCTGTTCTTGAGTGTTTGGTGAAGCCATCTTGTCCCAAACCCTAGCCCTAGAGTGTAAAATTCCTAGATCACCTTGGATTCACATAAAGTTTGCCACTTTACGTGATGGATGGGTTGTAGGAGGGTAGATCTACATTTTGGATCAATTGCATGGCCTGGAAGGCTTTTGTATGGGATGAGATCTAGAGGCACTCGGTGAGTCACAAAGGTGTACTCGGTGAGTTGCTTGAAGATGGACTAGAACTCAGCGAGTTGGAAGAACAACTCGGCGAGTAGGTTGAAGATAGCCTTAGACTCGGCGAGTCTGTTCTTGGACTCGGCGAGTCTGGTCGCGAGGTCTTAATCCTTCTTCAGGGTGAGTTGTGTAACAGTGAGTCAAGGGATGACTCGTTGAGTTGAGTGAGGAAGGACTCAGAGTTGTTGGACTCGGCGAGTCTCGGGGTGACTCGGCGAGTTGAGTCGCGAATTGTGGTAAATTCTGAGCATGGGGACTCGGCGAGTCATCGGGTTGACTCGGTGAGTAGAGTCAGTCAGGGGTTGACTTTGTCTTGTCTTTGACCAAGGGTTAACCAGATGATTCCAGGGGCATTTTGGTATTTGTTAGCTTTTGTTTTGCGTTCAGAGTCTTGGTGTTGGCCAGTGTTGGAGATCGTATCAGTGGTTGGAGTAGCTTGGGTTTATCTGTTCAGTCGGCAATTTCGAGGTGAGTTATTCTCACTATATCAACAGGGTCTAAGGCACCAAGGCCGGCCCTTTATCGGATTCAGATCCGGGTATTTGTTGTTATGTTATTCCTTTGATATGTTTGCATCCTGGTAGCTAGGATGGTATATGTTAGAGACCTGGTTAAGGTCGGTATCCTATTATGTAGGGTGATGCTATGCTAGTGACCAGTTAGGTCGGTATCCTGGTTAGGATGATGATATGTTATGTGATCTGTTAGATCGGCTTCTTGACTGTGAATTGTTATATGATTGTATGTTTATGTGCACATGGTTGTTGGAATGGGGTTGGGTTGAGGCGGGTCCTGCTTTTTGCTGTAGGCCAAGATACCCAGGGCGGACTGGTTGTCCCGTAGGCCCAGCGAGCGGTCCGGATAGGCTGTAGGCCTCAAGAGGGCGGACCAAACATGCCGAGGCTCGAAGAGTGGACCAGGCCGACTGAAGGCCCGGTGCGGGCGGACCAGTCATACTATAGACTCAGAGAGTGGACCAGGTGGATTGAAGGCCCGGTGCAGGCAAACCAATCATACTGCAGACTCGATGTATATGGCTAAACTCGGAGGGTGGACCAGGTGGCCTGCTGGTCGGAGCGACGGACCAGTCACACAGTAGACCCGAAGTGCATGGTTGTTTTGTGATCGGATATGATATGGCATGTTATGCGTGTATGGTGTATGTGGTTGGTATTTTGGGGGTATCTCACTAAGCTTTCGGGCTTACAGTTGTGGTTTATTGTTTTTCAGGTTCTTCAGGAGACCGTGGCAAGGCAAAGGCATGATCGTACCGCTCCTCATGATTATGTTTTATGATGTGATTCTGGGAAGACTCTGATAATAATTGTATTGAAAACTTTTTTGTAATAACATTGAGAAAATGGGTTGTTTTTGAAAAAGTTAAAATTTGTTGAAATTTATGGTCGTTACACTGCCAATTTACCTAAGAGTGTTAAAGTCAATAAGTTTGACTCTACTTCAGGGAAAGTCCACTATCTAACTCGGCTATGTTTCTATTATGAGATTCTTGATACATGATGTGACTGGGTCACATGGTGATGTTTTAAGAATCTATGAAATGTGAAGAAACTTAAAGAAAGAATATGTTGAATCTGATCGCGTACATGGATTTCTATCACATAGTTTGAAGATCGGATTCTTGAGCTACTTATTAGGAGTTATGATATATTGCTTAGGAACAGATAGCAACATAGTTTTCTTGCTCTTTTGCATTGTAAGGGTAGTTTTTCCGCAAAGTTTTAAAATAATAGAAAAAAAAATTAATTTTATTTATTTTAAAATATCCTTACAATGGCATTTGTGGAAAAGAGGTGTTGCTTATATGATTCCATTGATAGCAATATTGGAAATATGAATTTGATTCTTTCATTTGTGGTAGTGTCTAAATTTACCAAATAAGGAAAGATACTCATCACCCAAGTTTCAGCTGGATAGAAACTTGAAATCATGCAAGTTGTATAGCATGATGAATGAGAACTTTCAAGAATTTGAAAATTAAGACTAACTACTTGTTCACATGGATGTGTGAGTCAAGTGAAGGACTAAGGGATCAAGTACACTTTCTTGTGCACTTATCAAAGTCCACAACAAAAGATGGATAAGACTATCCGTCATGATTTACTAAGGTTTAGTAAATATGATTATACATACAAGCTTAAGTATAATTCTGAAACATTGGAAAATTTTCAATGTATGACAGAGAGAATAAGAAGAATCAAATTAGGCAAAAGGATAAATGTTTCTCAAATCTGAAAAGATGGGAGAGTACTTTAGTAATCATGTATATATAATCATCTTAATGATTAAGAGACCTTATCGCAATTGATTCTCTAAGTGCATTTTGGTTGCTAAGAAGAGGAGCTATGAATTGTTGAAGTGGTTAAATCAAGAAGATGAGTCATATTTCATTCCATAACAATTCTTAGAGTCATACTCCAAGATTGTAACTTGAGTGACATGTCTTAAAGAAGGTTTAAAAAACACTTGTCAAATGTAAGAGTAAAAACGTTTTCTACTCTTGTACATTTGAAATTCGTAAGTTGTGATGTTTTGGATAAAACAAAGACCAACTAAGGCTAATTGTGTTAAGTGTTTGTCTTGATTAGAATCCACAATATCTCTTGAATATTTGGCAAGATAGTCTTATATGTCAAGAGGACAGTGGGAGTCTTAAAGATCCTGAAAAGAAGTTCAAGATCTAATCAAGAATAAAAACTTGTAGTTTAACACTAACACACGACGTGAGGTTTATTACCTATCGTGTTGACATTTCTGTGCCCATTCCAGTTACGTTGGCTATACATTTGAGTTCTACATGTCCTCAATTGTTTGCATAGCTACTTGGAAGCAATGGCAGGCCCTTGAGCTGCCAGGTGGCAAGAAGTAAAGATTGCACAAGTTCAATCCATATGAATTAGGATTTGTTGGGTCGAAATATGGTTTATACTTTATTTTTCTGGGCAATTATATTTTCTTTTATTACTTCTGAAGAAGTTGTACAAAAGTATCTGCATTTGAAAAATCCATTCAGAAATTATCTGAATTTTCGGATATGGATTTTCATTTACTTAATTTTTGGAGATTCGTATGATTAGAAAATTCAAAGTATATATTTTCTTTTTTTCGATTATTTTCCAATTACAATTGGAGACACTAAATGAAGGCAAATTTGTAATGTTTATTTTATTTTATTTTTGTAATCCCCAATATGCAAATTTGTTAGACATATACGATATAGGTTTGTAAAAAAACAATATACTGGACATTTGTAGGTTGAAATTTTGGTGTTTAGCAACTATATTCAAAATTTTAGATATCTAAATTTTAACATTAACTTCTGTGCTTCACAAAGCAAGTTATTTTTACAAATTTTTATATTTGCAAATTATTTATATCTACATCTGAAACATGCAGAAATTATGGACTTTGGTTATCCACAAAATCTTTCCCCTGAAATATTGAAGCTTTACATTACTCAGGAAGGTGTAAGGTCACCATTTTCATCCAAGGTTAGATTCGACCTTTTATATATTGTATTTTCTTTTTGATAAATATCTTTGTATGTATATATATCCTAACTTGTTTATTGTTATATTATTAAACTTTAATAGCCTACAGATAAGCATGTTCCCAATGCTACTTTACAAGTAACTGGTGTTGTTGGCTGGCATAGGGAGGGTCTTTCTTATAAAAAGAATGAGGTGAACAGATTTTATTTTATTTTATATTTTTCTTTATTTAAAACCCATATATTTGATAGTTTAAAAGGAATCAAAACATGAGGTATGATAGTGTACCTCCTCCTTTCAATCATAACTACACATCCATCCCTATGAAAAAGAACGAAATTGACAGGGAGGCACATCTTCAATATGGAAAACGAGCTGGATTTGTGTCAGGAGGAGTTATTAATTTTGAAGATACTAATGTTGCTACTTCATGTGCAGGTAAAGTAGCAGAAGATGAGAACAAGGAGAACACTATTGAACAAACAAATGTCTCTTTGAGCTCTAAGTCTGTTGCTTTGAACTCAGCTGCTTCTGATAAACCTGCCGTTGAGAAATACAGGCCTCCAATTCCAACGCAACAGAGTGCCTGTCGCAAGTGTACATGTGGGAACAACAAGAAACGAGGCAAGGATACGCCACCAGGGGCATGAAGAAACAACTTCACAGTCAAGAAAAAGACTTGTTTTCACTGTGGAACACCTGGACACATTGCCAGAAGTTGTCCTAATCGAGCATACGTTCCCTACTATGCACAAGGATGGAAAAACGCGCCAAGTGGGAGATACTTCAATAGAAACCCTTCCAGATCACGATCAGACATTAACGAATGGAATGCCAAGAAGGCTAAGAATGTAACTCCCAAGGACAAGAATCAAACTCCAAAGGACAAGCATCCGAATCCCAAGGGCAAGAAGGAAATGTCAGCCAACAAGCCCAGTTCAAGAGATGCTCTTGTGAAGCCAAGACCGGTTAGGTCAAAGTCATCTCGGCAGTCGGCTTCAAGTTCCAAATCAAGTACTAAGCCACCCATAGGATCGAAAAAGAAATGGCTTAAACCCAACTACAAATGGGTTCCAAAGGATCACTCTCCCAAATCTCCTAATGCTTCTAACGTTTCTACATCTTCTGTTTGTGATAAACAGGATATGTCATGGGAGAGAGTATCGTGCGTTGATGACAAAGGTCGACCCAGTTTCAAAATGGACTGGGTTCCAAAGACCAACTAATCCCGCTCTCTGTCGGAGCAGCTATGGAGGCATATCATCAGACTTCGGTTTGTTGGTAGTGGTTGTTCCAGGCACATGATAGGAGGCATGTCTCAAACTGTACAACATTCAAACCTTTGTTGAGAGTATGTGTCCTTTTGTGGGAAAGGAAGAAAGGAAGAGATCACAAATGGGGTTAGTGCTTAATGATATGAAGAATTTTCGGATCTATTCTGAGATTATGCTTGCTGTTCTCAAAACTTCTGAATGCAGATTCAATCGGTGAATTACGGTTTGCGTTTTCTTCTCTATACTCCTGAGTTTTTTCTTAATCTGATTCGCTTTAAAGACTAATTTTTGTTTTAGGATAGTTTAAATTTGCACATTTACTTTCGTTTCTCTCCTATGCACAAATTTAGGGGGAGAAATAAAAACAAAACAAAAATTAGAAAATTTTCAAAAAGCCAAAAACATCAGAAAATTAGAAAATAAAAAATATATTGGTTATGAAATGTGTTTGAGGGAGATGTTTTGGGAAGTGATATTATCAAGTGATAATAGGAAATCTGAGTTTGCGTAACGTACCCAAAGTTGAAGGATTTATGCTTTGGTTTGATGCGTCGGTAGGCACGAAAAATTTTAAAATGGACATGACTAGGCAGAGTTGAACTTAGGAAATTTATAGACTTGACAAATTTCGACCTAGTTAGATCCATTCAGCCTGGCAATACGACGCTCGGATAGGTTGAGCAGGGAGATATATATGGGAATCTACTTGTCACATTAATTGAACCCGTACTTGGAACCGTGGTTTAACTTTTCCTCGATTTGCGGATTCTGCCCTTAATTCCGGTTGGATGGGGCGACTGGTAATATTCCGATAAATTAGGTATGTAGAATATCATTTTCTTTCTTTTCGTCTGTTAGTCGTATGTTGTCTCTTTTGCGTGACTTCTAATCCGACCTGGTACACAACATATGCAACTCTATTTCTCTGCAGGATATATATATATATACATGTGTGAAATACTTCTCATATGTTAGCCATATGTTGTCTCCTTTGCGCGACTTCTAATCCGACCTGGTACACAACATATGCAACCTTCTTCTTCTCAACCCCTCTAAAGTAGTTAGCAATAGAATTCTGAATCTCTTCTCTCTCTGAATGGTTGTCTGCTAACCTGGTGTAAGGAGTACTATGGAAGTTCTTGATGGCTGGGGCATATCAGGAAGCGGGAAACACGTTCCAGTACAATTAAAATTGAACACTCAAAGATTGTGTATAGATCTCGCTGCTCAATTTAGGTGGACAACAATATCCCTGGTCGTCGTCAGCTGAATGGTCCTTAAGAAATAGTATCTAGGAACTTAGGATCAGATATAATATCTAGGAACTTAAGTTCACCTTGTCTTGTAACAAATAGTATGTCCTAAATTTGTCACAATTTTTCGTGTTTAAGTGAACAACAATACCGACGATCGACCAGACAAAGATGTGAATATGGAAGGTACCGACAAGTGGATAAAGGATGTCTAAAAACTTTGATCCCAAATCACTCTTAAAGTTAGATATCATTTTTATTTTTTTTAAATTTGTCATATTTTCTTCTAATTTAAATATTAGGGGAGAATTAAAAATTAAAAATAATGAAAAAAAAATCAAAAATCAAAGAAAAATCAAAAAAAATTTAAATCCAAAAATAGTGTTATTTCTGTTTTATTTCTTGTTCAGAAAAATCAAAAATCCAAAAATATTTTTGTTTCTATTTTAATTTGTGTGCTAAGTTTTCTTTTAGTTTTGTTTTTGTCTTGAATAGTGATTTCAGGTATAAATAAGACTCATGGAGTTTGTTGAAGATTTCTGAGCCAAAGGCTTTGTTCATGAGCATCGAAGAACTCGCATTCGAAGTTGCAAGAAATGAGGATTATTCTTTCAAACATTCAATCCTTCAACCCCAAAAGCAAGGTGAAGCTGCAATTGAAGATTATGTGACGGATTGCATTGAAGCCTCCTCAATCAGTCTGCTGCTATTGTTGTACCTGCTGAAGTGATCCAGAAGATTTGTTCTCTCTGATGTTCTCTCTGAAGATTCTCAAGCTGAAAGCACTATCTTTCAAGAATCAGTACGTAAAGCCTCCTCACCCGAAGTGCGTTCAATGCCAAACTCTGAAGAAATGCCCAACCGCTCAAGATGAAGTCATTCATTGAAGATTCATATGTTCATCCTGACGCTGTGAAGTAATCGAAGGTTAAAGTTGAATCCAAGCTCCCAATGACGATTATCAAGAAAGCCAACTACTTTTTAGGGGGAGCTTGTTGGGTCATTAAGAAAAGAAAGCTATAAACCGAGGGGGAGATTGTTGGGTCAAAATATGGTTTATACTTTACTTTTTTGGGCAATTATATTTTTGTGTAATATTTTATGAATTTATTGTTGGATTAATGTCTAAGTCCATAACTATAATTGGTAAGACTTGACCCGACCCGGCATGGTCCATTTGGGTTGCATACCATCATGCACTTGGATAGACTATAATGAGAGGAATAAGACACTTATGGTTATTAATATATTATAAGTTCTAGTATATTAATAATAAGAATAATAAGATTATTTAATTAGTATTGATCAAGAATTAATCTAGGATTAATTAAGTGATCTAAAGAAGACTAATTAAATATATGGGTTGATTGTGTAAATCATCCATACTTGTATAGTGGGCTAATGCTCCATGGATAATCAAGTTGGGCTAAAACCCATAGGATGGTCCATGGATGCTCCATGGTGTATTTGTACCCATGGATCCAAGGAAATGGAAAGCCATGACAATTAAGAGTTTACCCTAATTGTGTAACTATATAAGCATCTTATTATTGAGGAAAAATCGGCCACTAGTAGTATTCAAGAAAGGGCTAGCCGATTTTGGTGAGTGTAGAATTCTCTCAAGTCATTCTAAGTGTTTTGATGATTGTGATTCCATTTGAGGTGTCACACTTGGGGCACTAAGCACTCAAGCTTCATGAAGACTTTCTACATCAAGAGGTATGTATTCTATCTTGTTACATTCATTGTTTTGTATGCTAGATTAGGATAATACCTTGGAAGTTCTTATTTGTATGTATAATAGAGAAAACATAGATCCAAGGTATTTAGGGTTGCATGTACACTTAGGAGTGTTAGAATGTTAAAACCCAACAGTGGTATCAGAGACTGGTTGTTTTCTGTTATATTGATGCAAATATTTTATTTTCAAAGTTGAAAAAAAAGAAAAAAACATGAAGTTTGTCAAATTTTAAGATAATTACTTGTTCTTGTGAAAAACTAATTATTTGTAAAATTTGAATAATTTGCTTTATGAGTTGAATTAGGTCAAATTTAATAAAAGATAAAATGATATGATTATTTTATTAGTTTTTAAAAGTTTGATCTAAAGAGTTTTATTTTTTTGAAACCTCCATAAGTTATGGATATGAAAAGGTTAAAAAAAATTGATTCAAAGTTTTTATGGAGTTACAAAATTTGGTGTTAATGTTTTAAAGGATTCCATAACTTAAGAATAAGTTATGGATCACCAAAAGTTTTTTGTGTTACCTTGTTTTATGAGTGAATTTAGATTAATGAATAAAATTATGTGATAGTTGGTTTTAATCCAAATTAATCTAAGAATTGATTCTAAAATGTGTTTTTGTAACTTGTCCTCAAGTTATATGAAAAGTCACATTTAAGAATCATAAAACTCATAAAAATTGGCAAAGGTTACAAAAATGAAGAGTCTAGTTCTAATTAAATGGTTTTATGACTTCATAACTTGTCCTCAAGTTATGGAGGACCAAGAGTCTCTTCATTTAATAAAATAAAATAAAATAAAAAAAAGGTGTAACCTTAATTAATTCCATAAGTTATAAAATAAAGAAAAGTTAATTCTTTTATTAGTTTAAAGTCTTCCATAACTTGTCCTCAAGTTATGGAACTTGAAGAGTTTTTGGATTAAAACTACTTTAAACACATAAGTTATGGAATTAATTAGTTTTGAATAGTTTCAAACTTGCCCTAAAGTTTTGGAATTTGAAAAGTTTTCACTTATGAATACTTTAATTCCAAGTTAGCCCTTAGAATTTTAAAAGTTAAAATTCAACCCTTATACTTTATAATATTATAAGTTAATAATATATATATGTATAAGAGTAAAGTCAGTCTTACCGCTAGTACGCCTCATTCACGAAGCCGGTCTATAAGGTGGGTATAAGGTTGTTGCCTATAAAATGGCAACTTAATGGGTGTCCACTCTCACCCACCGCTTGCTTGACTGGTGGAGGGTCGTTAGCCGAACGGGTTTGACAGGACTAGAATTCTCCCTTCATTAAAAGTATTAATGATAATACTAAGTAACTAAACTCTTAATAATACCCAATCTTAGTTACTTAGGAAAAATGTGAATAAGGTGCTAATCCATGAAATTACACTTTACACTTTGTCTAAGTCGTTAGTGGAGCGTGTGTGGTTAACCGGCACACTAACTTGGACTTAACAAGGTAGGTAAAGGGTGACTTAATATTTATCATAGTATCGATGGAGCGTGTGTGGTTAACCGGCACATCGATTGAGGGGTAATTTATTAAGGGTACCAAGTGATTTGCATGGTTACTTCACACCTTGTTTTGTGATCCTCGGCATCCCAGTCACAAAACCTGAAGGGCACACTCGAGATTGAAACATGCCTTTGAAAAGTTCAATGAATCTCAAAGATCTAGGAGTTTCAAAACCAATTAAAACCTAATAATACATTTCGTTTATCTTGGTGGAATTTGGTGAATTGTCATTCACCTACCTTCAAATATTTTATAGCTTGGATTACGGCATACCTCTTCTAAGTTATAAAATAGTTTGTTGGGTCCTAGCCTTAATATTTCATATTGGGTGTCATATTAAGGACTTTAAAAATCAACTTTCTTGAATATCTCCCAAAAGATGTCTGGTTTAGACATATATGATCTTCCCAAATTTCTTAAAACAAGCTTTCCTAAATGAAGATGATGTCCTATGGAAATCATACTTCATTCACCTCCTCCAATTATTCTCCCTAACCCACAAGTTCTTGAAAAAGTTTAAGGTCACTCAGGCCCTATTGGCAAGGCAAGGTCTAGGTGTGATCACATCTTGGAGATGTAGTCACATATTGACAAGCCGGGAGAGTTGGGTGTCAAAGTCTTGAGAAAGTTGGTGGTTCAATCACTTTCTAAGTCACATAGTGAGTTCCTTTGGGACACCTATGAAA
This sequence comes from Lactuca sativa, assembly GCF_002870075.4. NCBI lineage: Eukaryota > Viridiplantae > Streptophyta > Magnoliopsida > Asterales > Asteraceae > Lactuca > Lactuca sativa. The sequence goes on from NC_056625.2 coordinate 318,313,546, forward strand.
CAGACTATGACAAGACCCTTAATGATCTTATCTATTTGATAAGATCAACTTCCTAAAACTTTATGGACATTGACAATGATGACATTGGGTATCTAGTAAAGCATTCTCTTCCCAATGGAAAGGGATCGGCCATAGTCAACTCGGTTAACCAAATGGTAAAGAGAAAAGCTAAGTCTGTGATTGTCCCGTGTACCATTATCAAAGGGTCCATATGTTTGTATTGCCAAAGAAAGGGGCATTGGTTGCGAAGCTGCCAAATTTACCTAAGGATGATAAAGTCAATAAGTTTGACTCTACTTCAGGTAAAGTCCACTATCTAACTCTGTTAAGTTTCTATTCTGAGATTCTTGATACATGATGTGACTAGGTCACATGGTGATGCTTTAAGAATCAAAGAAAAGTGAAGAAACTTAAAGAAAGAATATGTTGAATCTGATTGCGTAGATGGATTTCTATCGCGTAGTTTGAAGATCGGATTTTTGAGCTACTTCTTAGGAGTTATGAGATATTGCCTAGGAATAGATAACAACAAGTTTTCATATGGATTGTAAGGATAAGTTTTTCCGCAAAGTTCAAAAATAAAAGAAAATTTTTGATTTTATTTATTTTAAAATATCCTTACAATGGCATTTGAGGAAAAATTGTTGCTTGTATGATTCCATTAATAGCAAGAGTGGAAATATAAAATTGATTCTTTCATTTGTGGTAATGTCTAAATTTACCAAATAAGGAAAGATTTTCATCACCCAAGTTTCAATTGGACCGGAACTTGGATCATGCAAGTTGTATAGCATGATGAATGAGAACCTTCAAGTATTGGAAAGTTAAGACTAATTACTTGTTCACATGGATGTGTGAGTCAAGTGAAGGACTAAGGGATTGAGTACACATTCTTGTGCACTGGTCGAGTCCACCACAAAAGATTGATAAAACTATTCGTCATAGTTTACTAAAGCTCAGTAAATATGGTTATACTTACAAGATTAAGTGTAATTCTGAGACATTGGAAAAGGTTCCAATGTATGGCAGAGCGAATAAGAAGAATCAAATTAGGCAGAAGGATAAAAGTTTCTCAAATCTGAAAAGATGGGAGAGTACTTTAGTATCAGTTTTGTGATCATCTTAATGATTTAGAGACTTAATCACAATTCATCCTCTAAGTGCATTCTGATAGCTAAGAAGAGGAGCTATAAATTGGTGAAGTGGCTAAATCAAGAAGATGAGTCATACTTCGTTCCTATACAAGTCTTAGAGTCATACTCTAAGATTGTAATTTGAGTGACATGTCTCAAATAAGGTTTAAAACACTTGTCAAATGTAAGAGTAAAAGTTTTCTACTCTTGTACATCTGAAATTGGTAAGTTGTGATGTTTTGGATAAAACAAAGACCAACTTAGGCCAATTGTGTGAAGTGTTTGTCTTGATTAGAATCCACACTATCTCTTGGATATTTGACAAGGGAGTCTTATATGTCAAGAGGACAGTGGGAGTCTTAAAGGTCTTGAAAGTCTCAAGAACTAATCAAGAATAAACCTGAAGTTCTTCACTAGCACACGACTTGAGGTTTATAACCTATCTTGTTGACATATTCTGTACCCATTCCAGTTAAAGTTGGCTTTGCATATGAGTTCTTAGAGTTCTCAATTTGTTGCACAACTACTTGGAAGCAATGGCAGGCCCTTGAGCTGCCAGGTGGCAAGAAATTAAGATTGAGTTCAGTCCATATGAGTTTGGATTTATCATTATCCTTGTCTTGTGACTATGGTTTTGATAATTCACATGGATAAGAACACATACACCATTAAATCTAAGTGTCATAAGGTTTCTCTCCGATGATGAGGAAACACTTTCACTAAGTAGATTTTAGCTAGATAACAATTGTGATATTTGCATTCTCAAAGTCGTTAGTGGAGCGTGTGTGGTTTACCGGCACACTAACCTGGACTTGTGAGAAGTGGCAAAAAGGTCTAACCATTATGATTACGACATCTCTCTTCATAATTGTTTAGACACACAAGTGTGCTATCTAAGGGAAGGTGTATGATTTTGATAAAGTTTTATCAATCTAGTATCAGAAATCTGAACTTTGGTAAGAAAGTCAGCTGATTTCTGAGTACATGTCAAAGCTAGTGGGAGCATAAGTGTTATGCTAATAATCATCATGTTAGTGGGAGCATGATAATTATGATAAGTATTGCAAGTTAGCAATGTTAATTATAGAAAACAAAAGGTTTCAATTGGGAAAAGTTGTTTTGCTATAATTAAGGGAGAGGAAATTATACTTCATCTCAAATCTATAAGCTTAGATCGTGAGGTTTTAATCATTTAGTCAAGGATATATATATATGAATTTCATGTTGGAATGGCTCAACATAAGGAAATTCTGTATATGAGTCCATTATTTGCGTTCTAAAATTCGATTATGATTACGGCATCCCTTTTCATAATCTAAATTATGAGAACTTGGGAAATTGAAATGGAAATATTATAGCAAAAGACTGGTTTAGTCTTTATGTAAGACATCATGAATCGTGTCCCATATGCTTCGGATATAGGATCGATTACATGTGCTATATTCATCCGTTCTAAAATTTTCCAAATGCCTGGGGCATTAAGAAGGGAAAAGGTTTAGAACTGGATATGACTAAAAGGATTAAACAATTGTCGAGGACAATCTAAGGTTTACCAAAGATTGGTTGCTCAAATTCTGGAAGGACCATATTGACATAATCTGTAAGGAGGCAACTCTTGGTCAGAAGTGATAGTCAAAATGGAATCTGGAAATGTTTCAAAGTTAGAATTTTCAATCTGTTTAAGATTAGGAAACTTAATGCAAGAAGGATGTTTCCAAGGAGTTGATCTCCTTTGGAATACTCTGTAATGGTTGTTGTCAAGTCTTTATGACTTTGTACATAATCATTACAAGAGGATCAATGCATATAAGTTTAGAATCTAACAGATTTCAGTAAATGGCATGAATTTGGAATTCTTGCATTTGCGGTAAGGATTTGGGAGTGTGAAAAGAGAATCATTGAAGTTATGTTCAATTGATCTAGTTCACAAAGTAAGGATCATAGACAAACATAGTATGCATACTTGGTGTGTGGCATGACTAGTGTTTTGAAAAAAACATAGTGTACATGCTTGGAGCATGGGACAACTATTGTTTTAAATTCAAGAATAAAGTTGATAGCTGAAACAGTATACAATGAATAATGTGTAATCATATGGTGATAAATAAAAGGTGTTTTATTTATGTTCAAAGGGTTGATACCATATTAGATTCAATTATTATTGTGTTTCACTTTGCATGTTTTGACTTCCCGAATAAACTGGGTTATTCTTCCGGAATGACTAAGTTATTCAAACCATCCACAGTCGGTCATATTTTGGAAGTAGATATGAATTAAGACTGTCATGATGGGTTGTAGAGGTCTAAGGTGTTGGACAAGGCTACAACAATCATGAGTGCTCATAAGTTCTGAGTATTGGATTCAACCCGCGCTCATTGGAATCACTTCATGGATTTTATCACGAGTGATCATGAGACGATAATATCTTATATTCTTCAAACCTAGAGATATGAGTTGTTACTATGAGTTGATAGTACATTGATTGCACGAAAACGCATTTGGTAACTCGGTGCTATAAAACGTGCCTTTGTGTATGATTCAACAAGTAGTAGAACAAGCCATATGAGTCAAAGTTTATCCGTTCCTTTTACCTTCGGGATAAAAGCGATATCTGTGGGCCCCTCGATGATTTGATGATGACAAATGGAAGTGCTCTGCCGGGCCAGGACTGATTTGATTCGTTCAATTAGTCAGTCGTCATAAATCGGAAATCGGGAAACAACAAATGGACAGAGAGAATGATTATAATCCATGTCTCAGTCCATATGATATCTAGAATGGAGGAATATATGATCCCTTATCTAATGGACAAGTCACTGACAAAGGTCAGAGTTCATCTACAAGGTCAGAGTTCGACAGAAGCTTTTGAGAGCTACGATTGCCAGTTGGTTCCTGAAGTCATACGCAATAATAGTTTTAGACTTATCCAAGTGGGAGACTGTTGGATTAATGTCTAAGTCCATAACTATAATTGGTAAGACTTGACCCGACCCGGCATGGTCCATTTGGGTTGCATACCATCATGCACTTGGATAGACTATAATGAGAGGAATAAGACACTTATGGTTATTAATATATTATAAGTTCTAGTATATTAATAATAAGAATAATAAGATTATTTAATTAGTATTGATCAAGAATTAATCTAGGATTAATTAAGTGATCTAAAGAAGACTAATTAAATATATGGGTTGATTGTGTAAATCATCCATACTTGTATAGTGGGCTAATGCTCCATGGATAATCAAGTTGGGCTAAAACCCATAGGATGGTCCATGGATGCTCCATGGTGTATTTGTACCCATGGATCCAAGGAAATGGAAAGCCATGACAATTAAGAGTTTACCCTAATTGTGTAACTATATAAGCATCTTATTATTGAGGAAAAATCGGCCACTAGTAGTATTCAAGAAAGGGCTAGCCGATTTTGGTGAGTGTAGAATTCTCTCAAGTCATTCTAAGTGTTTTGATGATTGTGATTCCATTTGAGGTGTCACACTTGGGGCACTAAGCACTCAAGCTTCATGAAGACTTTCTACATCAAGAGGTATGTATTCTATCTTGTTACATTCATTGTTTTGTATGCTAGATTAGGATAATACCTTGGAAGTTCTTATTTGTATGTATAATAGAGAAAACATAGATCCAAGGTATTTAGGGTTGCATGTACACTTAGGAGTGTTAGAATGTTAAAACCCAACATTTATGGTCTAGTTTACGGCTGAGTTTACGGCCGTAAACACCTTACGGCCGTAAACTCATTTACGACCCATGTGTGTCCGACCTATATTCAAGTATAAATAGAGGTGTTAGGGTGAGGAGTAGAGATTGATGAACACTAGAGAGATTACGGCCAGAGAGAAACAGGAGCTTTTATGTGTGTGTGTGAATCTTTTGTACTCGGATCATAATTCATATCAATATATACAAAGATTCATATTATTCTTCTTCTACTTCTCTTCTTATTTAATCTGACATCATTCGTTTGATTGGGATTCCGCACCATCAAACGGATCTGATTGATACACAGGCAGATTAGGGACTTACAGGATTTGTCAGTAACCTAGTCTTGTGATTATGGTTTTGACAAATTGACATGGATAGAAACACTTACACCATAAAATCTAAGTGTCATAAGGTTTATCTTCGATTCATGAAAATGATGGTAAGGAAACTCTTTCACTAAGTAGATTTTGAGTAGATAGCAATTGTGGGAATGACAAAAGGTCTAAACATTATGATTACAGCATCCCTTTTCATAATTTTCTAGACACACCTGTGAGCTATCTAAGGCAAGGTGTATGATTTTGATAAAGCTTTATCAAAGCAATCTAGTATCAAAAATCTGAACTTTGGTAAGAAAGTCAATAAAGTATTGATTTCTAGAAGTCCAGCTGATTTCTGAGTACATGTCAAATCTAATGGGAGCATAAGTGTTATGCTAATAATCATCATGTTATTCGGAGCATGATAATTATGATAAGTATTGCAAGTTAGCAATGTTAATTATAGAAAACAAAAGTTTCAATCCGTGAGGCTGCACGGGTTGAAAAAGTTGTTTTGCTATAATTTGGGGAGAGGAAATTATACTTCATTTAAATTCTAAAAGCTTAGATTGAGATTTTAATCAAATTTAGTCAAGAATATATATGAATTTCATGTTGGAATGGCTCAACATAAGGAAATTCTATATATGGGTTCATTATTTGCGTTCTAAAATTCGATTATGATTACGGCATCCCTGTTCATAATCTGAATTGTGAGAACTTGGCAAATAGAAATGAAAATATTATAGCAAAAGACTGTTTTAGTCTTTATGTGAGACATCATGAATCGTGTCCCATATGCTTCAGATATAGGATCGATTACATGTGCTATATTCATCGTGTCTAAAATTTTCCAGATGCCTGGGGCATTAAGAAGGGAAAAGGTCTAGAACTGGATATGACTAAAACAATTAAGCAATTGTCGAGGACAATATAAGGTTTACCAAAGACTGGTTGCTCAGGGACAGTTGGAAATATAGTGTTAATTGTTGGAAGGACCATATTGACATATTCTGAAAAGAGGCAACTCTTGTTCAGAAGTGATGGTCAAAAAGGGAATGTGGAAATGATCCCATTAGTGGAAGTTGTTCAATAAGTCTCTATAAGATTAGGAAACTTAATGCAAGAAGGATGTTTCTAAGGACTTGATCTTCTTTGGAATGTTCTGTAATGTTTGTTGTCAAATCTTTGTGACTTTGTGCATAATCATTACAAGAGAATCATTGCATGTAAGTTGAGAATCTAACAGATTTAGGTAAAATGGCATGAATTTGGAATTCCTGCATTTTCCATAAGAATTCGGGAGTGTGAAATTAGAATCACTGAAAGTTTGGTCAATTGGTTTATTTCACAAAGTAAGGGTCATAGACAAACATAGTATGCATACTTGGCGTATGGAATGACTAGTGTTTAGAAAATATAGTGTACATGCTTGGAGCATGGGAAAACTATTATTTTAAATTCAAGAATAAAGTTGATAGCTGAAACAGTATACAATGAATAATGTGCAATCATATGGTGATAAATAAAAGGTGTTTTATTTATATTCATAAGCTCTGAGACCATATTAGATTCATTTATTCTTGTGTTTCATTTTGCATGTTTTGACTTCCAGAATAAACTAGGTTATTCTTCCGGAATGAATAAGTTATTCAAACCATCCACAGTCGGTCATATGTTGGAAGTAGATATGAATCAAGACTGTCATGGGTTGGCTTGTAGAGGTCCAAGTTGGTGGACAAAGTTGTGCTACAACACTCATGAGTGCTCATAAGTTCTGAGTATTGGATTCAACCCGCGCTCATTCGAAACACTTCATGGATTTTATCACGAGTGATCATTAGACGATAATATCTTATATTCTTCAAAACTAGAGATATGAGTTGTTACTATGAGTTGGTTGTACATTGATTGCATGAAAACGCATTCGGTAACTCGATGTTATAAAACATGCCTTTGTGTATGATTCAGCAAGTAGTAGAACAAGCCATATGAGTTGAAGTTTATCCGTTCCTTTTACCTTCGGGATAAAAGTGATATCTATGGGCCCCTCGATGATTTAATGATGATACATGTGAGTGCTTGGCCAAGCTAGGACTGATTTGATTTGTTCAATTAGTCAGTCGTCATAAATCGGAAATCAGGAAACAACAAATGGACAGATAGAATGATTTTAATCCATGTCTAAGTCCATATGATATCTAGAATGGAGGAATATACGATCCCTTATCTAATGGAAAAGTCATTGACAAAGGTCAGAGTTCATCGACAAGGTCAGAGTTCGACAGCGGCTTTTGAGAACTACGATTGCCAGTTAGGTTTTGAAGTCATACTCAATAATAGTTTTAGACTTATCCAAGTGGGAGACTGTTCGATTAGTGTCTAAGTCCATAACTATAATTGGTATGTACTTGACCCGACTCGGCATGGTCCATTTGGGTTGCATGGCATCGGAAAATTTGGATAGACCGTTTGTGAGAGGAGGACATTTGTGACATATTAATATATTATAAGTTCTAATATATTAATATGAAATCATGTTATTTAATTAGTATTGATCAAGAATTAATTTGGACTTAATTTAGTGATCAAAAGAGACTAATTAAATATATGGGGATTGATTGTGAAAATCGTTAATTCTTATATATGTGGGCTTATGATCCAAGATTCCTTATGTTGGGTTTAACCCATGTGGTGACCCATGGATACTCCATGGAGGTTAAAACCCATGGAGCATAAGTAATGGGTAAAGTCATGAGTTACATGGTGTAACCCTAATAGCCACACTATATAAAGACCCCTTTAGCTCAAGAAATTGGCACTAGTGATACTTATATGAGGGCTAGCCAATTTGAGCATGAAGTGTCTTCTTTTCATGGTTATTCGAAGTGTTGATGATGTTGTGTGAACCATTTGAGGTGTCACACTTGGGGCACTAGGCTCTCGAGCTACATGGAGTTAAGCTACATCAACAAGTTATGTATTTCTATCTAGTTTATTATTCAAGTATCAAAAGATTGTATGCTAGTTAGGGTAATACTTTGGAATATTCAAATTTGCATTTATAATAGAGAAAACATAGATCCAAGGTATTTAGGGTTGCATGTACACTTAGGAGTGTTAGAATGCTCAAAACCCAACAATATACCCCAATCCTTGAAACTTATGGCCATAATAACAAGAATGGTCCTTGCCTTCCCATTTTCCTTCAAAGCAAGGCCAAAATTTACACTCCAGCCCCCTGAATCTAATATTCCGTTTAACACAAGTCCAAAGAAATTGCCAAACAGCCCCTAGCATCAGAATTCTATGCATAATTGGTCCGAAATTTCCGTTTAACCCCCATTTCCAGATTTTAATACATTCGAGTCCCAATAACAACCATTCATATCAACTTACTATCACTTAAAAGCCAAATTAAAATAATATAATATACATCTTGGGGTTTTTGCGGCCATTAATATTTATATTATTTGTTTATTTATTTTGTTAAATAAACAGGGTGTTACAATTAAGTTACCCTTTGCCACTCTTACTAGTCCATGTTAATGTGTCGGTTAACCACACACGCTCCACTAACGACTTGGTAAGGTACAAAGTGTAATTTCATGGGTTAGCACCAAATTCACATTTTCCTATAGTAACTAAGATTGTGAATTTATAAATGTTTAGTTACTTTATATTTATCATTATACTTTTAATGAGAATTATAGTCGTTGTCTTACCCGTTCGACTAATGACCCTCCACCAGTCAAGGAAGCGTTGGGTGAGAGTGGACACCCATTAAGCTGCCATTTTATAGGCAACAACCTTATACCCCCCCCCCCCCTTTTATAGACCCGCTTCGTGAATAAGGCATACAAACGGTAAGACTGACTTGATCTTATATATATATATATATATATATATATATATATATATATATATATATATATATATATATATATATATATATATATATATATATAATTAACTTATAATATTATAAAGTATAAGGGTTGAATTTTAAACTTTTAAAATTCTAGGGATTGGAATTAAAGTGTGTGTGAGACTTTACAAATTCCAAAACTTGAGGGAAGGTTTTGAAACTATTCAAGACTTTCATTTCTATAACTTATGAGTTTTAATGGTTTTAAAGAAAAGAATTTTTGAATTCCATAACTTGAGGATAAGTTATGGAGTCCATTAATTAGCATTTAGATTAAGAATTGCACTAATAAACAATTTTCAAATAATTACCATGATCTACTAAAACTAATAAGCATGAACATCCATATCAACAATTTTCAAGAATCATATAAACATAATATAAAACTTGAAACTTTGATAATTATCATTGAAATTGGATAAGCACAATCATTATCACATCAAAAACAGGTTTGACCATCTAAAAACAATTTAGGGTAATGATCCTAGTCCATTTCCAGCAACAAAGCTCGAAATTCTGCACACAAGGCCTCCTACTCGCCAAGTGCAAGAACCAACTTGACGAGTAGGATGAGATTTCACTTCGACTCGTCGAGTCCCCCCATGGACTCGACGAGTTCACTGAACAGTGAGCATAAATTCGTCTTTTTCCAGCAATTTGCATCAAGTATAATGAAAACAAGCCTAGGCCCTGATACCACTGAAGCGTTTTGAGCATTCTAACACTCCTATAGTGTACATGAAACCCTAGAAACCTTGGATCTACGTTTTCTCTATTTTACATGCAAATTTTATTTTTCCAAGGATCTCATCCAAATTAGCATGTTATGGGGTACTTGTAACATTAAAATCTAGTAGAATGACATGCTTTTTCTTGTGGTTGATTGCTTGGAGTTTTGAGAGACTAGCACCAATGATGTGAATTCCTCAAGTGGAATCACAAATCACCACACAACTTGGAAAACTTGAGAGAAGAGTAATGCACACTAGAAATCGGCCCACCTTCTCCATCACAAACACACACTAGTTCCATTTCATGTGTCAAAGACCTATTTATATAGTATGGTGCATTAGGGTTACATCCATGTAAACCCTAATACCCATAACCTTTCATTTCCATAGGATCCATAGGTTAAAAACTCCATGGACTATCCATGCAAGCTTATGATGGGTTCTAATCATAAGAACATCCTATGTGCTCATACAAACCCTAATGCTTGGATCTAGGTTTCTTTATTGTACATGCAATTTATCCAAGACTATAAACCCTAGATCTAGCATATGATAATCAATACAACATATAATTAGGGTTTAGATCATACCTTGATTTTTATGTAGCAATAACAATCTTAAATCCTCCTTGTAATGACTATAGAAAGCTTAGAGTCACAAATGTCACTCCTCTAATGGTTCACAAACACCAAGAGCAAGAGTATGAATAGGAGAAGAGAAGGAGGCTCTCAAAAACGTGTGCTAACCCTAGATAATTAGTTCTTTTACATTTTTTGGAGCATAAGGGTTCTATATATAGTGAGGCTATTAGGGTTATCTAACAAGGAAACCCTAATTTGGATGCTTAAGCCCTAAGCAACCCATGGACTCCTTTCCTTAAAGGCCTTGGACGATTTCCAATGGGTTTCCCCATAGAATTCGTCCAACCTTATCATATAACGCAATTCATAGCCCAATTGCACTTATCTTATAATTACAATTCCAGTCCTTAAGTTTAATTAATCTCTTTTAGTCACAAACTTAATTCTTATTAATTCTTGACTAATATTAATTAAACAATATGATTTCTCCTTTAATATATTATTCCCATAATATATTAATAAATCATATTCAATCCTTTCTCTTCATAATTCATCCTATCAAGTTGCTTTGGTGAAGGCAACCCAAAAGGACCATGCATCATCGGGTCAAGTACATACCAAAATAGTTATGGACTTAGAAACTAATCCAATAGTCTCCCACTTGGATAAGTCTAATAACTATTCTGCGTATGACTTGAGATCCTGATCTGCAATCGTAGCTTTCCAAAGCCGCTGTCAACTCTGATCCTATCAGATACGTGTGTCCTTTAGATAAGGGATCATATATTCCTCCATTCTAGATATCGTATAAGACATGATTTCTAATCATTCTCTCTATACCATTTCTTGACTTCCGATTTATGACGACTGACTAATTGAACAAATCAAATTAGCCCTAGCCCGGCCGAGCATTTACGTTTGTCATCACTAAATCATCGAGGGGCCCAAAGATATCGCTTTTATCCTACTTTGGATAAAAGGAACGGATAAACTTTGATTCAATGCTCGCTTGCACTCACTCACCGAATCACACACAACAATATGTTTTATGACACCAAGTTACTGGTGCGTTTACATATTATCAATGTGCCACCGATTTGCAAGATACAACTCACACATCTCGGTTTCAAGAATATAAGATATTATCGTTTCACTAATCACTTGTGATACAATTCATGGAGTGATCCAAGTGAGCATGGGTATAATCCAATGCTCAATTCTTATTCATAAGCACTCATGAACGTTGCAGCAAACATTTGCTTATGTCTAATACTCTTTAGACAATGCACACACCAATTCATGACAGTCTTTATTCATACCTACTTCCAACATATGAACGACTGTGGCCCGTTCGAATAATTTGACTGTTGTAAACCAATTAAATTATCCAGGAAGTCAAAACATGCAAAGTGAAACACAAGGATAATACTAATCCCATATGGCCTCAAACCTTTGAACATAAATAAAACACCTTTTATTTATCACCATATCGATTACTCATTATTTGTTGTTTCGGGTAATCAATTTCTTACTTGATTTTTTTTTACACTTGTCCCATGCTCTTATCATGCACACAATGTTTACCTATGGTTCTTACTTTGCGAAATAGATCAAAGGAACACATTTCCAATCATACTCATTTCACAACTCCAAATCCTTTTTCATAAGTGAAAGAATATCAAATTCTTGCCACTTATAGAATATGTTAGATTCTAACATTTTATGCAACGATCCTTTTCGTAATGTCATAGCACAAAAAGTCACAAATACTATTGCCAACGATATTACAAAGTCCTCTATCGGAGATTGTTACAATACAATTCCTTAGATATGATGTCTCTCACTCAAAGTGCATTCCTTTGAACATCCTTTTGCATAAAAGTTTCTAATCTAGACATAGATTTTCAATATTCAATTCCCAATATGGACACGTTTCCATATTTTCCATATGACACCTCATTCTCAATGGAATCTTATCTATTCATAATAATGTTGATATGGTCCATCCAATACTATACTTCCAACTACCCACAAGCGACCAATCCTCGGCGAACTTTGGATTGTCCTTTGATAGTTGTTTAATTATCTTAGTTAAAACCGATTCTTGTCCTTCTTCCCTCTAAATGCGCTAGACATTTGGAAAAATTTTAGAATGGTCAAATATTATAGCATTTGAAATCGATCCTATACCCGAAGCGTATGGGACACGATGCATAACGTCTTACATAAAGATTTGATACTTTATCAATCTTCTGCCATAATACTTTATGTGCTACGTTCTCAAAATTCGAACTATGAAGAGGAATGTCGTAATCATAATCAAAATTTGTGAACACACTATGTTTCCTTGACTAAATTATTAACATTCCACAACCTAAGCCTTTAGATTTGAAATGAAGCATAATATTCTCTCCCTTAATTATAGCAAAACAACTTTTCAACTATTGCGACTCTGCAAAGTATAACTCTTGTTTTCTATAATTAATATTGCTAACTTGCAATACTTTCCATAATAATCATACAATCATAACATTTATGCTCCCACTATCATGATGATTATTATAAACATAACGCATATGCTCCCACTAGCTTCGACATGTATTCAGAAAAACAGCTTAACCTACAGAAAAACAATACTTATTGAATTTCTTAAGTTCATGTTTCTAATACTTAATGCTTTGATAATCCTTTATCAAGGCTTCTTAATCGCATACACCTTTATCCAAGATAGCTCATATGTGTCTTAAACAATTAAGACTAATTGCCAAATCTCAAAATTCGAATCATGGAAAGGGATACCGTAACCATAATCGAATTCGACAATTCAATTTCATAATCACTATCTTCTTAAAATCTTTCTTAGTGAAAGCATTTCCTCACAGTCACTTTCATGAAGGAGGGAATCTTATGAGACTTATATTTTAATGGTGTATGTGTTCCTATCCATGTGAATTTGTCAAAACCAAAGTTTACGACAAATTCAAACTCATATGGGCCGAACTTTCTTAATCTTGATTTCTTGCCTTATGGTAGCACGGCTGCCCACCATGTCTTCCAAGTAGTCAAGCAACTCACCTTTTCATATCAATGTACTTTTCATTGATCAAGGTCCTTGCCTTTTATGCATTCAAATGAGAACTCATAGGGCTCACATGCATAATTAACTCAATTGGAACGACACAGAAAAAATATAGTGTCAAAACGATAGGTTGTAAACCTCAACTCGTGTGCTAGTGATGATTAATGAGGTCTAATTTGATTTCTTATTGAAACCTTTCAAGACCATTAAGACTCCCACTGACTTCTCGACATATCAGATTCTCTTGTCAATAAACATTTCTTGACAAACAAATATTCAAGAGTTAGTGCAGTTTTTATCAACACACTTCATAAATAGGCCCTAGTTGGTCTTTGTCTTATCCAAGACATCACAACTTTCCTCATTTGATGAATGTTATAAACCTTCTTAATACTTATCACTCAATTTCACAATCTTAACTCTAAGACTTGTTTTAGAACAAAGTATGATTGACTTCTTGATTTAACCATTTCTTCAATTCTTGATTCCTCTTCTTAGACATACAATTGTACTAAGACTCACTTAGAGGATCAATTGAGATATGGTTCTTAATCATTAAGACCTATCATAAAGTGTAAAAGGTACTCTCCCTTCTACTTAGAATGTAGAAACTTTTATCTATCTGCCTACTTTATTCTTCTTATTCGTTCAGCTATTGATTTAAAACTTTTCAATCAATTCAGAATTACACTTAATCTTATAAGTATAATCATATTTACTAAACCTTTAGTAAATCATGACGAATATCTTTGTTACTCTTATGGTGGACTTTGACCAATACACAACTTTGTGTACTCGATCTCCTAGCCCTTCACTTGACACTTTGTCAACGAATTAGTCTAATTTCCAAATATGAAATTTCTCATTCATCGTGCAACCAAGTTGCATGATTCCAAGTTTCCGTCCAACTGAAACTTGGGCGATGAGAAACTCTCCTTATTTGGTAAATTTTCGACATTTCCATAATTAAGAATCAAATCCATTATTGCTAATAATAGAAACATTCAAACATCAATTTTTCATACATGCCATTGCAAGGATAAATAAATAATATAAAGTCAAAATTTATTTTTATTGCGGAAAAAATTTTTGTCCTTACAATGCAATTCATTGAAAAACTATGCTAATACATATTTCTTAGCAATCTAATTCTAACTCTATGTAGTAGCTCAAGAATCTAATCTTTAAGTAATGCGATCGAAATCCATTTCTTCACAGTTAGATTCTGCTCACTTCTTCCCTTAAGCTTCCTCTCCTTTCTTCGATCCTACAAAACATCAATTGTAATCTTATCATATTATGTATTAAGAATCTAGAATAGGATCTTAAAAGAGTTAGTCAATGGATTTTACCTAAAGCAGAGCCATCTGTTTTGACTCTCCCATCTCTTAGATCTCTTAGGTAAATGGGGTAGCTTCGTCTCCAATGCCCCTTCTCTTGTCAATAAAAGCAAATTGACTCTTTTGGAATAGGACATGAAACTACTTCAGACATTGTCTTTCTCTTATGATCAAACTTTTCGATCATAGCATGTCTTTCGTTTCCATTGTCTATATACATAGAGGTCTTGAAGGCAGATTCACCAATCAACTTTGCTTTTCTATTGCGCCAAAGCATTGCTGATTCAGCAGCAATAAGCATATAGGTGAGATCTATAAGGGCCACGTCGCAATTCATCATATAGTACTCTCTTACGAACTCACTATACGAGTTAGGAAGTGACTGAAGAACCCAATCAACAGCCATCTCTTCACAGACAACGGATCCCAACATTCTTAACCTATCAATGTGTGACTTCATCTCTAGGACGTGTGCACACACCGACTTTCCCTCTTCATGTTTACTTGCCAAAAGGGCTTGAGTGAGCTTGAACTTTTCAAGCCTTCGAACTTGTGGGTTAGGGAGAATAATTAGAGGAAGTGGAGGAAGTGAAGCATGATTTCTTGTTCCTCGATCGAATCGTGGAATATCATCTTCATGTGGAAAGCTTGTTCCACGGGATTTGGGAAGACCATAGTTGTCGTACTTTGACATCTACAAAACGGGAGAAAACAAATTCAAGTTAGTTGATTGATTAAGTCCTTAGTAAATCACCCAAATGAGATACTAAGGCTAGGACCCAACACAATACGCTACAACGTAGAAAAGGGATGCCGTAATCTAGTTGTAGAATATTTGAAGGTAAGTGAATGACAATTCACTAATTTCCACCACGAAAAACGAAAAAGAAATTTAAGTTTTAAATTTATTAAAAATCCTAGATACTTTGAGATTCATTGAACATTTCAATGGCATGTTAAAATCTCGATATGCCCCTCTTGTTTGTGACTGGGATGCCGAGGATCACAAAGCGGGTGTGAATAACCATGCAAACTTACATGGTGCCCTCACATGTTATGGTCACCTATTCGATGTGCCGGTAAACCACACACGCTCCACCGAACTATGACAAACATCGAGTCACCCTTTGCTACCTTTTCTTAGAACCATTTAGTGTGCCGGTAAAGCACACACGCTCCACTAACGTCTTCGCAAGGGCACAAAGTGTAATTTCATGGAATTGCATCAATTCACTTTTGCCTAAGTAACTAAGATTGGGAATTTGTAAAACATTTAGTTACTTTTGTACTTCATTATACTTATAATGGAAGGTTTTGTCCTATCCTACCCGTTCGGCTAACGACCCTCCACTAGTCAAGAGTGCGGTGGGTAAGAGTGGATACCCATTCAATCGCCATTTTATAGGCAATTTCTTAAACACCCCTTATAGACCAGCTTCATGAATGAGGCCTACTAACGGTAAGATTGACTTTTACTCATACATATATATAATGTTAGACTTTTAATGTTATATATAATATAGGGTGTATTTTACACTTTTAAAATACTAGGTGGTCAAATTTAACAATTATACTCTTAATTCAATTAAATTGTAAACAAAAACTTGATGGATGTATTAAACCTCTTTTAATTATACACCTTAATTAATTAATAAAAACATAAGGGTGTGATTTGAATCTTTTCAAAACAATACTAGGGTTTTAGAATTTAACATTCCTGGATTAAACTTTTAATCAACTTTTAAATTCCAAAAACTTGAGGGCAAGTTTTGAAACATTTCAAAACATTTGGGTTTTAACTATTTAAATTTCAAAACTAAACTTTTGAGTATAAATTTAAACTATAAAACCTAAAGGGGAAAAATTGAAACTTTTCATAACACAAGGATCAAATAACAAATAATATAAATTAAACAGTTAATTTCATCATTATCTATATTTGACCTAATTTCTATTTCTTGGAAAATAAGTTACCCAATTAATACAAATAATCAACTTTAATCATATAAGGAAGTTATTATCTAATCAATTGGTAATTATCTTGTGTTTTGGCAAGGATATTCAATAAGAAACAATAAAATTCGTATTTTATAGGTTTAAAACGAATATGGTAATTATCCTTAAGCAAAACAGCAACAAAATCCGAAATTTCTTCTGTCTGACGCTCCGACTCGCCGAGTAGAGCTGACTCGCCGAGTCCAAATAGTGACTCGCCGAGTCAGGTCGAATAGTAAGCCAGATTCCGATTTTCATCTACATAATGCATCAATACAATAGAAACCAATCTAGGCTCTGATACCACTGATGGGTTTTAATCATAAGAACATCCTATGTGCTCATTCAAACCCTAACGCTTGGATCTAGGTTTCTCTATTGTACATGCAATTTATCCAAGACTATAAACCCTAGATCTAGCATATGATAATCAATACAACATATAATTAGGGTTTAGATCATACCTTGATTGTTATGTAACAATAACAATCTTAAATCCTCCTTGTAATGATTTTAGAAAGCTTAGAGTCACAAATGTCACTCCTCTAATGGTTCACAAACACCAAGAGCAAGAGGATGAATAGGAGAAGAGAAGGAGGCTCTCAAAAACGTGTTCTAACCCTAGATAATTAGTTCTTTTACGTTTTTGGAGCATAAGGGTTCTATATATAGTGAGGCTATTAGGGTTATCTAACAAGGAAACCCTAATTTGGATGCTTAAGCCCTAAGCAACCCATGGACTCCTTTCCTTAAAGGCCTTGGACGATTTCCAATGGGTTTCCCCATAGAATTCGTCCACCTTATAATATAAGGGAATCCATAGCCCAATTGCAATTATCTTATAATTACAATTCCAGTCCTTAAGTTTAATTAATCTCTTTTAGTCACAAACTTAATTCTTATTAATTCTTGACTAATATTAATTAAACAATATGATTTCTCCTTTAATATATTATTCCCATAATATATTAATAAATCATACTTAATCCTTTCTCTCCATAATTCATCCTATCAAGTTGCTTTGGTGAAGGCAACCCAAAAGGACCATGCACCATCGGGTCAAGTACATACCAAAATAGTTATGGACTTAGACACTAATCCAGCAGCTTAGCCCATCCTAAATGAACTTTGGCCCATTCTATATATATAAGAGTCCATATTTAATTAGTTCCTTTTAATCACTAAATTAATTCCAAATTAATTCTTGATCAATACTAATTAAATAATATGATTTCATATTAATATATTTTAACTTATAATATATTAATAAATCATAAATATACTATTCTCAAAAGAATATCCATACAAATTGTTTCGGTGAAGTGCAACCCAAATCGTCCATGCCGGGATGGGTCAAGTACATACCAAATATAGTTACGGACTTAGACACCTTATCCAACATAAACATCCCAGGCTAAGCAAATGATGTGTGCACTGCAATCATCCTGAGTTGTTCCCCTTGCTATCGGAAGTACCTGAAACAAAAATTAAAAACTGTAAGAACGAAGCTTAGTGAGTCTCCCCAAACTACCACATACTATACAACTAATCATGCTACTAGGATATACAAGCCACACCCACACTCAATGAGTTACAGGCCCCACCCACACTCAGCTACTACGAGATACGGGCCCTACCCACACTCAACTACTATGAGATACGGGCCCCACCTACACTCAGCTACTATGAGATACAGGCCCTGCCCACACTCAACTATTATGAGATACGGGCCCTGTCCATACTCAGCTACTATGAGATACGAGCCCCGCCCACACTCAGCTAGTCATGAAAATACATACAAGTACCACACAGATAACAAGTATAACTAAACATATAAATTTGTACCATATCAGCTATCTATGAGATACGGGCCCGCCTACACTCAGCTACTATGAGATACGGGCCCCGCCCACACTCAGCTACTATGAGTTACGGGCCCTGCCCACACTCACATTCCTAACAACACATACGGGTATCACATAGACAACAAGTATAGCAATCCAACAATCTGACTGATATCTATACCCAGGTAAAAATGATATACGGCCTCGCCCACACTCCGTGTTCCTATCAAGAACATATAAACTACATGGGCCGACATTGGTGCCTTCGACCCGTTCCTAATGAAGGAAACTCACCTCAGACTGCTGAAGTCCCGCGGTCAAAACTCTAGTTGCTGAATGACAGATTCTCGAACTATCAACATCAAAATAACACCCGATTAATAATTGGGTTCCACCACATAAACATAAGTCCAACTTAGCTTGATTCAAGCCCAAGGCCCTAAAGTAAAATAATGAACCAAAGCCCAACATATGACCCAATATTCCAAATTGGGCCTAAACCTCTACATGGTCTTACCCTAAGGCCCAACCAATTATTTTGGTCCAAACACTTGGCAGTCCAATGCTCAGATATCTCATAATCATCAAGGCCTAGTTATGGCCTATCTATGGCCCAATTTTCATAATTGGGCCCAAACCAATCCAATGGGACTTATCCTAAAGCCCAATGCAAATATTCGTCCATATTTTTGTTCTTGGATGGCCCATCAAGAGCCCAACCACTAAAACCCAACAGAAAGGCCCAACTCAAGGCCCAACCAAGATTAGGGTTTCTCATATGAAATGATGATTAGGGTTAAGTATTTTTACTTAACCCCTTAAGGACTTAACCGATTAAGGACTTAATCCATTAATCATCACTCCATTAGGCCATTCATAAAATGTAGTTGGACATAAATCAAAATTCCAGTCTATCAGTCCAAACACGGGTCCCGACAATCCAAAACTAATATCTTCAAAATTAGGGTTTTCTAAACCCTAATTAGGGTTTCCAACCTAAACACACGCCAACCAAGTCCAAGATTAAGGTTTGAGGTCCATTAACGTTCCACTAGGTCGGGCACTACCCACTGCCACCTGGGGCAATGGTGGTCGGCAGCGGCAGCCACCATTCCCAATTGTGGTGGCTTATAATTTTGACCCAAACTTCATCAAAACAACTCAGAACGCACAACACACACCTTACTACACACTCACACACACAGAAAAACCTCTACTTGGTGGTTGGTGGCCGCAAGCGGTGGTTGAGGGTGACAGCCACCACCTCACGGTGGTGACAGGTTCTCCATTGGTTCCGAAACAATCTAACAATCACCAAAGACAAACCAGCAAACTCAGATCACGATTCAGCACACAAATACGTACCTACTCTCGGCCATCCTTGTGGCGGCGTAAGGTAGTGGGAGGAGAAGATGCCCATCACGAGTGCTGCTAGGAATAGAGATGATGATGGAAACACATCGACAGACTATGCAGAGGGCAAGAGAGTAGTCGCACCACAAAACCGGAGGTTGTGTCCTACCAACGAACAACAGCAGCGGTCGCACCTCTCAACTCCGGCGACCCACAAGATGTTCTGTGTGGATCACGACGTCCGACAGTCACGGTGGCGTTTCATTGGCACGGTAGCAAGCGGCGTCAGACTTGTATGATGGGAAAAAGGGACGTAAAATGGGAGGTGGCGGCTGAGAAATCTCACATGGTGGCTGAAGAACCTTTGCTACGGTTAGGGTTGGTTGATGCGTCTTCACACATGATATTACATATTGAAACTTCCATACACTTCTGTCACAATCAGTCCCTCCTTACCAAATCTCTTTTAAACTAAATCCAAAATTTACCTTTTAGCCCTTGCTTCCCTAATTCCTTTCATAATAAGTCCTAATAATTACCAAGTACACCCTCACTCCTAAAATGCATTTCAGTTAAATCTGTAATTTACTAAACAACCATCAACCTTTAAAATTCTTTACAAATAAATCCAGAAATTACATTTTAACCCCCAAACTCTCAATTATGACTCTTTAACCCTCAAAACCAAACCCCTTGCTGAATTACTCCACATTTAGGGCTACTATTCATCTACTAATCTTTATCTATTTAATTATTTAATAAACGGGATATTACATATTGAAAGGAGAGACTTATGATGTTTCAACCAAGAGGACTTGATTCATGACTCTCCCATGAGTTTTGTATGGATACTGACAAACAAATTACCTGTTTTTACCACTTAAGACATAAAAAACTTTCTATGAATGATATAACTAGGTAAATTTACCATAGTAGATAGCTATAGTGGGAACACATGAAAGTAAGATGCTATTAAAGAAAGTTGAATTGATACATCTTTTTATATATCATTCAATCTAGACACCGAATGGGTATACTACTAGTTATTAGGATTATAGCAAATACAACAACTTTTAAGTTTGTTTTTTTCAATATAAGTACAAGTTTAATTAAAGTAGAAAAGAGAAAGAGTAAATGAATTAACCCCAAGTTTACATACAAAAGGTCGAAAGCTAACAACATCAAATCATCTTAATTTGTTTGTTAGCATCGTTATAGAACAATACATGGCAATGAAGCATAAGAACATATAATTTCGGTTTCATCTTCGTGTTTTCTCAATTTTCTCTATTATCTTCTGAAACGCTAAATATTTTTATTGATCTATGTGTATACATTAGATCACTGTCCATTCATTACATATATAGCTAATAAAGAAACCATGATGTGTTTCTTCATGTTGTTACTATGTACTTTACTTTTGTAATTCAGTTGTAAATATTTGAGTAACTTTATTAACTCATTCTAAACTCTATACTTTAGAGAGTTTAATTTTGTAACATTAGATATTTTAAATAAATTTCTAGAAACAAATTTCATTTAATTGGATCCCTTCTTCCAGCTCACAAGGCGAGATAGAAATTTCTTGACATCACAAGGATTCCGAAGAGAGTATAAAGCCATGGTATCCTTTTCGGTTGATGAAACAACAATTGAATACCCTTTTCCTCTATTCTTTATAGCCTATAAAACAAATATTTATAATTAAAAAGGGAATAAACCAATGTATATAATTTGTTCAACAAACATTCGAAATGCATCTTATAAACAAAAATGTCATAAGATGTATTTAAAATGTACGTATTAAAATATTATAATTATTCATATTTTGTATAGTGATTATTAATAATCAACATTTTATGGAAGAAAATTAGAATGCCTTTATTGGTATGGATTTGAAAAATGTTGGTTGAGTAAAAGTAATTGGTTGAGTAAGAAAATGAGAATACCTTAAATGCATCTTCATCTGTACGATCATCGCCAATATAAATAGGAAAAACATCATTTGAACTTCCATATCCAAGTGTTTCAAGTAAATACTCTAATGCATGTCCTTTATCCCACTCGATATCTGGTCGAATCTCAAAAACCTAACATATGGATTACAAATAAGTTTCAATGTCAGTCAACCACATAAGATAATTGATCTATCATTTGTATTTCTATTTTTTTAAAGAACTAAGGCTTTCTTAACATCAAGATCAATGGTATATCAATATTTTGTCTCCACACAACAAAAAGTTAATTCCTAACCCCAGCATCTCTAGACACCACCCCGTTCCTTTGGACATCTTCAAACCAATACTAAAACATATATTTTACAACAAACATAATGTTAAGTGCTCCAACGCTAACACTTTATTTTATATTAAATTTGGTTTTCGTGAATAATGTAACACCAAATATAATGTTATAGTATTCGGTAAAACAATGTATAGTGTTAAAGTTTCACTTGTACAAATTCAAACTTTAAATTTGAACTTATTCATCTTTAGTTTTCTTTATATATAATAACAGTCTATATTTGGTGTTTTTTTATTTAAGTTAACAAAATAATTAATTATTTTATAAATATTTAATAGCATAATTTATAAATTTGTTGCGATAAAAGAATATAAGTTAAGTTGGTAAGAAGTTAATAACGATATCACATTGAATGATAAAACTATAAATAGAAATATACCTAAATTTTTTAATGGTAAATAATAATAGATTGGAAATGGTTTAAGTTTACACTATATTCACATTTTTTTATCATTTTTTTCTACGATATAATGTTAAAAGTTGGAGGTGATCTATAAGTTTCACATGACATGTAAACCAAGTATTCAACATCCATAAGACCAGTTAGCAACTAGATCACTACAAATATGTATGTATGTCAAAAAGTCCCGTGGGAACCCGATCCCGCGGGGGCCCCATCTTTTATGGGGGCATCTGTTGAAAAAAATCGGGGACAGGGGCGGGGGCGAGGGCAAGGTTAACCCCGTTTTAATTTTGGGGGCGGGGGCGGGGGTTGGTAGTCCCGTCCTGAAACCCCTGTGGGGGGCCGTTAATAAATTATATAAATTGATATATGTTAATTACATAAGCATAATAAACAACAAAATGATTTTTACGTACAAAAATTCAACAAAAACATGTTTTTTAAGTTGTTTGTAACATGTAAAGTTATGTTATAAATATTTATTTGTTATCCAAAAAATAGTTTCTTTTAGCCAAACAAGAACTTATTTTAGTCCAAATAAGTTAGCCCAAAATCAATCGGGGGCGGGGGAACGGGGGCGGAGGCGGGGGTTAGAAGGGAAGTCGGGGGCGCGGGCGGGGGAGGAAAGGATGGAGATTTCGGGGGCGGGGGCGGGGGAATGGGAAAATTTTGGAGGCGGAGGCCCCGTCCCGCTTGCACCCATTGACATCTCTACAAATATGGAGGAATGGTCTTACAACCAAGGGACCCCTTATATATATTGATATTCAGAACTCTTTTGAACTTCTTACCTTTTTGCCATTTGATAGTCGGAACTCTTTGAAGTTGTGTACCACAGATGTGACAAGTTCTTCGAGCATCGAAAAATCCTAAAAAAATTTAAATAATGCTTTTTTAGTTTTTATTAATATAACTTATAGTTCAAAATTCTATTTTAGAAGCACAAATAAACAATATTTATATATTCTAATGAGACACACAATATACCTTATTAGAAACATGTCTAAAATGTACCGTAACACAAAATTTATTATTCTCCAGCACGACACCTTTGATATTCCGGGTTTCCTCTTTCAGTGCATCAAGTATCTACAAAAAAGTTAATGTCGACGATAACTGCATAACTTTACAATTATAATATTCATGCCAATTATATATATATATATATATATATATATATATATATATATATATATATATATATATATATATATATATATATATATATATATATATATATATATATATATATATATATATATATATATAGAGAGAGAGAGAGAGAGAGAGAGAGGGATAGGTTCAAATGTTTTTAACAACTATTATGCGCATGAATACACCAATACGAATTTAGGAATAATTAAATAATTAAAAATTGTAATAAGGGTAATTATGTAACTTTAGCATGCTAATTAAAATAAAATCCCTTAATTCATGGAAATTACCATAAAAATCTGTTTGATCAACTATTTAACCCTAGCCTTCTATATCATACGTAATATGCCTCCTCCAATTTTCTTATGGACGAATGAACATCGTCTGATCGAAAGAGGTAGTTAAACCTCTTGCTGCAAATATGTTTCCCCATTCCATTGATTAAGAAGATGTTATTCTCAGTGGCTCCATCTCCAATCGAAGCTAGCTTTAACATCGAGGCAATTTTGGAGTCATAAGAAGCCTATGTATGTTTCTGCATCATTGCTACAGTTCCTTCGATTATCGGTTCTCTAGAGCTTTTCCAGATCGAGCAAACTTCGTATGCCCTTATTTATCCGGTAACAACTCTTCAATTCTCATGAATTATGGTCCGTTAGCTTATTATTCGAATTATCTATTTCTATTGTTCGCTGAATTGGATGGTTAAGTAAGGGAAAATCTAACGTGTTCAAGAAGAACACGCTATGCACATAAGGTGCTCGACTAAATTCCTGAAAGAAGGACCAACTTGCTGTCTTAGTGAACTGTTGGTGGAACTGAAAATATTCTGATTTGCACACCAACTGTTTGTTAAAATGTCTCAGTGAACTTCAGTTACTTATTCCAAAATTTGTTCTTTCTTGCTTAATGAGTCACTTTTAGTTAGAAAGAAGCATAGAAAAAGATGTTAGTTCGTATGGTTCCAGCTCTTGTATCAGGGCCTTATAATGTAAGTAACATTCTTTATTCATGTGTTCAAGTTGATGAGTTTCAATTTCTTTTATGTGGAAGCTCTTCTTTCTTACAAAATAATATTTTCAAATCTTATATGAAAACCACGTTTCTATGCTTTAAATGGGTCTGCCATATAGTTTTTTTTCTTCCGGTTATGGAATGCAATTCTAGGTTGTTTGTGCCTTTTTATTTTTCATCAACACAAATTAATTTACTCTTTGAACCTTGTGGTATGCATTCTAAATCATGTTGCTGGAAATTATGTTTATAGGTAAACTATTACAAGTAAATCAGATATGGTTTTTGGCTTGTTTGATGATAATGTCTAACAAGTGTTTGTTGAAATGCCTGAAAGAGAATTTAAAAAATTTAACCTTGTGGTATGCATTATGTCAGAATTACTAGCAGTAAATACAATACCTTTGAATGTATTCTATATATTCTATCAGAACGTATTCTACCAGAATAAAATCGATGTATTATGTCAGAATGTATTATATGTATTCTGTCATATTCTATGTATTCTACCAGAATATATTAAATGATAGTTAATTGCAAGTAACAT